>NC_069504.1:221301209-221511209 GCF_027579735.1 Bombina bombina | reverse complement strand
TAATAAAATACATTAGTGCATATGGGGAGAGAGGACCATATATCAGAATATTGTCCGTCATTAGTGGCTATTTATTTGACAACAAGATTACAAATTAAATGAGTTATCCTCATTATTATAGTTTAATTAGTAATTACCTAAAGCATTTGATCCTGCACTTATAAGAAATACCAAGAACATGTTATGTATCTTCTGTTTCTCAGAGTCCAGGCTGTATGCCCCGGAGTGAATGTTACCCAATTAGTGCTATCCCATGACTTTAATTAGTTTCTGCTGCTCTGAGACTTGTGATGGATCTTTTCTCCAGCATATAGCAGTCTTGTCTGAACAAAGCTAATCATAGGGTGTAGAATGTTCCTCTCCGATATTAAACAACTGGTAAAATCCAGTATATTAATATGTACAGGTATTTATATATTCTTGCAAGCAAAGACCGACAAATTATATTTATTTTTTTTCTTTAGTGTGTTTTAATTATTTATTTCTCCAACATAGGTGTGTCCGGTCCACGGCGTCATCCTTACTTGTGGGATATTCTCTTCCCCAACAGGAAATGGCAAAGAGCCCAGCAAAGCTGGTCACATGATCCCTCCTAGGCTCCGCCTACCCCAGTCATTCTCTTTGCCGTTGTACAGGCAACATCTCCACGGAGATGGCTTAGAGTTTTTTAGTGTTTAACTGTAGTTTTTCATTATTCAATCAAGAGTTTGTTATTTTCAAATAGTGCTGGTACGTACTATTTACTCAGAAACAGAAAAGAGATGAAGAATTCTGTTTGTATGAGGAAAATGATTTTAGCAACCGTAACTAAAATCCATGGCTGTTCCACACAGGACTGTTGAGAGCAATTAACTTCAGTTGGGGGAACAGTTTGCAGTCCCTTGCTGCTTGAGGTATGACACATTCTAACAAGACGATGTAATGCTGGAAGCTGTCATTTTCCCTATGGGATCCGGTAAGCCATGTTTATTACGATTGTAAATAAGGGCTTCACAAGGGCTTATTTAGACTGTAGACTTTTTTTGGGCTAAATCGATTGATATTAACACTTATTTAGCCTTGAGGAATCATTTATTCTGGGTATTTTGATATAATAATATCGGCAGGCACTGTTTTAGACACCTTATTCTTTAGGGGCTTTCCCAAAGCATAGGCAGAGTCTCATTTTCGCGCCGGTGTTGCGCACTTGTTTTTGAGAGGCATGGCATGCAGTCGCATGTGAGAGGAGCTCTGATACTTATAAAAGACTTCTGAAGGCGTCATTTGGTATCGTATTCCCCTTTGGGTTTGGTTGGGTCTCAGCAAAGCAGATACCAGGGACTGTAAAGGGGTTAAAGCTTAAAACGGCTCCGGTTCCGTTATTTTAAGGGTTAAAGCTTCCAAAATTGGTGTGCAATATTTTCAAGGCTTTAAGACACTGTGGTGAAAATTTGGTGAATTTTGAACAATTCCTTCATGTTTTTTCGCAATTGCAGTAATAAAGTGTGTTCAGTTTAAAATTTAAAGTGACAGTAACGGTTTTATTTTAAAACGTTTTTTGTACTTTCTTATCAAGTTTATGCCTGTTTAACATGTCTGAACTACCAGATAGACTGTGTTCTGAATGTGGGGAAGCCAGAATTCCTATTCATTTAAATAAATGTGATTTATGTGATAATGACAATGATGCCCAAGATGATTCCTCAAGTGAGGGGAGTAAGCATGGTACTGCATCATTCCCTCCTTCGTCTACACGAGTCTTGCCCACTCAGGAGGCCCCTAGTACATCTAGCGCGCCAATACTCCTTACTATGCAACAATTAACGGCTGTAATGGATAATTCTGTCAAAAACATTTTAGCCAAAATGAACCCTTGTCAGCGTAAGCGTGGCTGCTCTGTTTTAGTTACTGAAGAGCATGACGACGCTGATATTAATATCTCTGAAGGGCCCCTAACCCAATCTGAGGGGGCCAGGGAGGTTTTGTCTGAGGGAGAAATTACTGATTTAGGGAACATTTCTCAGCAGGCTGAATCTGATGTGATTACATTTAAATTTAAATTGGAACATCTCCGCATTTTGCTTAAGGAGGTATTATCCACTCTGGATGATTGTGAAAATTTGGTCATCCCAGAGAAACTATGTAAAATGGACAAGTTCCTAGAGGTGCCGGGGCTCCCAGAAGCTTTTCCTATACCCAAGCGGGTGGCGGACATTGTTAATAAAGAATGGGAAAGGCCCGGTATTCCTTTCGTCCCTCCCCCCATATTTAAAAAATTGTTTCCTATGGTCGACCCCAGAAAGGACTTATGGCAGTCAGTCCCCAAGGTCGAGGGAGCGGTTTCTACTTTAAACAAACGCACCACTATTCCCATAGAGGATAGTTGTGCTTTCAAAGATCCTATGGATAAAAAATTAGAAGGTTTGCTTAAAAAGATGTTTGTTCAGCAGGGTTACCTTCTACAACCCATTTCATGCATTGTCCCTGTCACTACAGCCGCATATTTCTGGTTTGATGAACTGATTAAGGTGCTCGATAGTGACTCTCCTCCTTATGAGGAGATTATGGACAGAATCAATGCTCTCAAATTGGCTAATTCTTTCACTCTAGACGCCTCTTTGCAATTGGCTAAGTTAGCGGCTAAGAATTCTGGGTTTGCTATTGTGGCGCGCAGAGCGCTTTGGTTGAAATCTTGGTCGGCTGATGCGTCTTCCAAGAACAAGCTACTAAACATTCCTTTCAAGGGGAAAACGCTGTTTGGTCCTGACTTGAAGGAGATTATCTCTGATATCACTGGGGGTAAGGGCCACGCCCTTCCTCAGGATCGGCCTTTCAAGGCAAAAAATAGACCTAATTTTCGTCCCTTTCGTAAAAACGGACCAGCCCAAGGTGCTACGTCCTCTAAGCAAGAGGGTAATACTTCTCAGGCCAAGCCAGCTTGGAGACCAATGCAAGGCTGGAACAAGGGAAAGCAGGCCAAGAAACCTGCCACTGCTACCAAGACAGCATGAAATATTGGCCCCCGATCCGGGACCGGATCTGGTGGGGGGCAGACTCTCTCTCTTCGCTCAGGCTTGGGCAAGAGATGTTCTGGATCCTTGGGCGCTAGATATAGTCTCCCAGGGTTATCTTCTGGAATTCAAGGGACTTCCCCCAAGGGGGAGGTTCCACAGGTCTCAGTTGTCTTCAGACCACATAAAAAGACAGGCGTTCTTACATTGTGTAGAAGACCTGTTAAAAATGGGAGTGATTCATCCTGTTCCATTAAGAGAACAAGGGATGGGGTTCTACTCCAATCTGTTCATAGTTCCCAAAAAAGAGGGAACGTTCAGACCAATCCTAGATCTCAAGATCTTAAACAAATTTCTCAAGGTCCCATCGTTCAAGATGGAAACCATTCGAACTATCCTTCCTTCCATCCAGGAAGGTCAATTCATGACCACGGTGGATTTAAAGGATGCGTATCTACATATTCCTATCCACAAGGAACATCATCGGTTCCTAAGGTTTGCATTCCTGGACAAACATTACCAGTTCGGGGCGCTTCCTTTCGGATTAGCCACTGCTCCAAGGATTTTCACAAAGGTACTAGGGTCCCTTCTAGCGGTGCTAAGACCAAGGGGCATTGCAGTAGTACCCTACCTGGACGACATTCTGATTCAAGCGTCGTCCCTCCCTCGAGCAAAGGCTCACACGGACATCGTCCTGGCCTTTCTCAGATCTCACGGCTGGAAAGTGAACGTGGAAAAGAGTTCTCTATCCCCGTCAACAAGGGTTCCCTTCTTGGGAACAATTATAGACTCCTCAGAAATGAGGATTTTTCTAACAGAGGCCAGAATAACAAAGCTTCTGGACTCTTGTCGGATACTTCATTCCGTTCCTCTTCCTTCCGTAGCTCAGTGCATGGAAGTGATCGGGTTGATGGTAGCGGCAATGGACATAGTTCCTTTTGCGCGCATTCATCTAAGACCATTACAACTGTGCATGCTCAGTCAGTGGAATGGGGACTATACAGACTTGTCTCCAAAGATACAAGTAAATCAGAGGACCAGAGACTCACTCCGTTGGTGGCTGTCCCTGGACAACCTGTCACAAGGGATGACATTCCGCAGACCAGAGTGGGTCATTGTCACGACCGACGCCAGTCTGACGGGCTGGGGCGCGGTCTGGGGATCCCTGAAAGCTCAGGGTCTTTGGTCTCGGGAAGAATCTCTTCTACCGATAAATATTCTGGAACTGAGAGCGATATTCAATGCTCTCAAGGCTTGGCCTCAGCTAGCGAGGACCAAGTTCATACGGTTTCAATCAGACAACATGACGACTGTTGCGTACATCAACCATCAGGGGGGAACAAGGAGTTCCCTAGCGATGGAGGAAGTGACCAAGATTATTCTATGGGCGGAGTCTCACTCCTGCCACCTGTCTGCTATCCACATCCCGGGAGTGGAAAATTGGGAAGCGGATTTTCTGAGTCGTCAGACATTGCATCCGGGGGAGTGGGAACTCCATCCGGAAATCTTTGCCCTAGTCACTCAGCTGTGGGGCATTCCAGACATGGATCTAATGGCCTCTCGTCAGAACTTCAAAGTTCCCTGTTACGGGTCCAGATCCAGGGATCCCAAGGCGGCTCTAGTGGATGCACTAGTAGCACCTTGGACCTTCAAACTAGCTTATGTGTTTCCGCCGTTTCCTCTCATTCCCAGGCTGGTAGCCAGGATCAATCAGGAGAGGGCGTCGGTGATCTTGATAGCTCCTGCGTGGCCACGCAGGACTTGGTATGCAGATCTGGTGAATATGTCATCGGCTCCACCTTGGAAGCTACCTTTGAGACGAGACCTTCTGGTTCAGGGTCCGTTCGAACATCCGAATCTGGTTTCACTCCAGCTGACTGCCTGGAGATTGAACGCTTGATTTTATCGAAGAGAGGTTTCTCAGATTCTGTTATCGATACTCTTGTTCAGGCCAGAAAGCCTGTAACTAGAAAGATTTACCACAAAATTTGGAAAAAATATATCTGTTGGTGTGAATCTAAAGGATTCCCTTGGGACAAGGTTAAGATTCCTAGGATTCTATCCTTCCTTCAAGAAGGATTGGAAAAAGGATTATCGGCAAGTTCCCTGAAGGGACAGATTTCTGCCTTGTCGGTGTTACTTCACAAAAAGCTGGCAGCTGTGCCAGATGTTCAAGCCTTTGTTCAGGCTTTGGTTAGAATTAAGCCTGTTTACAAACCTTTGACTCCTCCTTGGAGTCTCAATTTAGTTCTTTCAGTTCTTCAGGGGGTTCCATTTGAACCCTTACATTCCGTTGATATTAAGTTATTATCTTGGAAAGTTTTGTTTTTAGTTGCAATTTCTTCTGCTAGAAGAGTTTCAGAATTATCTGCTCTGCAGTGTTCCCCCCCTTATCTGGTGTTCCATGCAGATAAGGTGGTTTTACGTACTAAACCTGGTTTTCTTCCGAAAGTTGTTTCTAACAAAAACATTAACCAGGAGATTATCGTGCCTTCTCTGTGTCCGAAACCAGTTTCAAAGAAGGAACATTTGTTGCACAATTTGGATGTTGTTCGTGCTCTAAAATTCTATTTAGATGCTACAAAGGATTTTAGACAAACATCTTCCTTGTTTGTTGTTTATTCAGGTAAAAGGAGAGGTCAAAAAGCAACTTCTACCTCTCTCTCTTTTTGGATTAAAAGCATCATCAGATTGGCTTACGAGACTGCCGGACGGCAGCCTCCCGAAAGAATCACAGCTCATTCCACTAGGGCTGTGGCTTCCACATGGGCCTTCAAGAACGAGGCTTCTGTTGATCAGATATGTAGGGCAGCGACTTGGTCTTCACTGCACACTTTTACCAAATTTTACAAGTTTGATACTTTTGCTTCTTCTGAGGCTATTTTTGGGAGAAAGGTTTTGCAAGCCGTGGTGCCTTCCATTTAGGTGACCTGATTTGCTCCCTCCCTTCATCCGTGTCCTAAAGCTTTGGTATTGGTTCCCACAAGTAAGGATGACGCCGTGGACCGGACACACCTATGTTGGAGAAAACAGAATTTATGTTTACCTGATAAATTTCTTTCTCCAACGGTGTGTCCGGTCCACGGCCCGCCCTGGTTTTTTTAATCAGGTCTGATAATTTATTTTCTTTAACTACAGTCACCACGGTACCATATGGTTTCTCCTATGCTAATATTCCTCCTTAACGTCGGTCGAATGACTGGGGTAGGCGGAGCCTAGGAGGGATCATGTGACCAGCTTTGCTGGGCTCTTTGCCATTTCCTGTTGGGGAAGAGAATATCCCACAAGTAAGGATGACGCCGTGGACCGGACACACCGTTGGAGAAAGAAATTTATCAGGTAAACATAAATTCTGTTTTTTCTAAAATTCGGTTAAATTCTTCTGAAAACAACCCTTTTTTTTAAGCAATAAACCAATACAAATGGTCACTATTGACGGGAAGATAGCATTCAATGATGATAAAACATAAGAGAAGAGCGCATACGATAAAAAATAAAATGAAGCATCAAGTATAGTTAAAAACGTCCTTGCTCCCTTTTAAAGTTGGTGTTTTAAAAAGTAGGTGATCCTATGTTAGTAAATTAAATCAGTTAGGGGTTCTGCTTTTATTTGGATCAATCGTATTAGCAGGCATACGTGAAGGGTTGAACTTGAAAGGCATTTTCAGCCTATATTACTATGAGGTTTTTTTTCCCATGAGACTTGTGTATGTCTGCTTCTCTTCACCAATAAAGCTATATGAGTTTTCCATATAAACCAGTAAGCAAATGACACCTAAATATAAATACACATCTTATTATATTCACTTGAAAGTGACATTAAACACTAAGGGCCAGTGGAGCGCTAAATATTGCTTTATAGAAAGTGATATTTGTGCTCCACTTTGTAATACCAGCGCTGGTATTACAAGTTTGGTGCAATGCAAATGCGAACTCACACTGAAGCATTGCGCTCACAAGAGTGCGCTTCCATAGGCTCCAATGGGAGCCTTGTTCTGGTGCTAGATTTTTTTTTGTAATAAAAAACTAATGCCCTCTAATTTGAGGGCATTTGGGGCACTTTTAGAAAATTAACAAGAGATCGGATTTGGTTTCTGAGCTCGCGGTAGCAATAACCAGCCACTTGTAATAGCAAACGGTAGCGAGAAAATTTAGCGCTCCACTTGTAATCTAGCCCTAAATACATTTTATAATGGGTGCCGCCATTTTGAAATACAACTTTCACTACATTTCAGTGTTTGCACATACGGAGCAACTCTCCTTCAGATACCTGCAGCCTAACCTAGGTTCCATAATGACAGCACCCATGATTAGAGCGAGGTGCAAGAAATATATTTAGTGTTTAGGCTTCCTTTAAATAGCTTTTTGGTGAACTTTTTCATGCAAAACATATTTTTGATATTTTTAATTTGAGTATAGTATTGGTACCATTGCTGATTGAAATCCAGTTTTACCATTTTTAAATTTAAAATATATTATAAAGCACTTGCGTGAATAAACTTGTTCTCTGCTTTTTTGAAATTTTAATAAGCCTCATATTGGGCAAAAATGAAATTAATTACTGTTTATTTTATTACAGGATTCTTCTTTTTGCAGTTGCCATTCTGTCACTCTATTCTGTTCATCTCTTACTGAAGACATCAAAAGAAGGAGGTATAGCATGAAATTTACTAACATCAATGTAATCAGTAATATATTACATAAAGACTAGGGGGAAAAATCACATACAAGGTGGCCGTAGGTTAAGAGGTTTAGATGTGGGTGAGGTTGTGCAGTTTCTGTGTGGGGTCGGGCATGTAGTGGCCAGAATGTTCTATGGGCAACATCAGGCGAAGCTGTGGGGAATCTGGGCAAAGTATTAGTGGGCAAAGTATTAGTGGGCAAAGAAGGGCAGATCACAGTTGGGAGTGGCAGGGGCATTATTATGCTGCCCCTCCCCCCCAGTCACTGTTACACTTACCATGTTTTAAGAGTGTTTAAAATGGGCTTCTGAAGTTGTTGCACTTGTTTTTATTTTAACCACTTAGCATTAAGTTGTTATTTCATGTGCAAGATTTTATGTATTGGGCAGTAAACACTTTGAGATTTTTAAATTAAAAAATGTAATTATGCATAATGAAACAACTTTGCAGTATGCTTGCATTATTTATTTTTCCCTATTTTCGTGTAATAGCTCTGAAAATAGAGCAATTTCTAATTCTCAGAAGTAAAAATGCCCCCTGCTGGCTTTTCAAGGCTACAACTCAGCCATAATTGGCTTTAACTGGTGACAACTGCAAAGCAATTCACTTTATGCTTTGAACTTTACAACAGTGGTTAGCCTTGTTGTCTGCAGACTAAAACCCAGATTGGCTCCTGTAAATAAGGCAAATGGTGGATGGAGTTGGATATTGAATAATAATTGCAGTAAAAGTATGTTAATTTGTTTTAGATGTGGCTGATATGTTATTCTATAACAACACAACAGAAATGTATTGTAATTACATGTTGTTTACTGTCCCTTTAAGGCAACTACATATATAAATAGCAGAAACACCTACTTATGAAGATAAGAAGCCTTAAAAAAGTGTATAAAAAGCCTCTGAAAGTGTATAACATCTATCAGGTTTTTGATTCCTTGTATTTATTCTCGGTTCAGTTATACTGTAGATCACAGTAACATAAAATGGAACCACTCCGTGTTATACTGTTGACCCTGTTTATCACAATACATAGAGCTGGTGACTATTTTATATTTAGACCAGATATTATAACACTGTGGAGTATGTTCATTATGAATTATTTAAATAAATAGCAATTACATCCATTTAGACATGCTTAAGTTAGTATACATTATTTCAACAAATTTCGTATAACATGTAACTGACTATATTGCTAACATTTATTTCATTGTTAAATAAATGATGAATTTGTTCTTCATTTGTTAATCACATTATGTATGCTTTTTAGGTTCATTAATTTATGAAAAATTAGGTGAAAAAGCCTTTGGATGGCCAGGAAAAATTTTAGCGTTTACATCCATCACAATGCAGAATATTGGAGGTAAAAAATATGTCATTGTAGTTTATGCTTAGTATATGTTTACAAAAATGTGCTTTAGTTTCCAGACTAAAAATAGGGGATTTTTTTATATTTTTATTCTTTCCCAAATGTGTTATGGACAATGAAAATGACATGTTATTAAACTGCTGCAATAAACTTGTACAGTCTTCTAATCTTTGTAGAAGAGGAAGTAGAGATGACAATTCCTTATGTGGTAAATATAGTGCTTCTAACCATATGACCACATGGGAAAACTATGTAAATCCATGATACTTTGACATCTGACTAAGGAAACCTTAATATGATTCCTTTCCATTAAATGCACAGATAATTTTCCCATTATATATTTATAACTGTTTCAGTTTCCCAGGGTACAGTTCCTGAACAAACAAAACATACATTTGGATTGCTAGGAAGCTGAATCAGGCTGTAATCTAGTCTACTAAATGAACATAGAATATTGTTTTGTTTTGCTATTTTTATAGGAAATGGAATGCAAAAAGTAAGTCCAAAGATAAAATAATACGATACACATACCATCAAACAGTTCAATTAAGCAATACAGGAGACTCTGTTTTATACATAAATAAGGAATAAGGAAAAAGAAAAAGATTTGTGTGGCATATCGCATCCATGCGAAGAAATATATATATAATATATATATATATATATATATATATATATATATATATATATATATATATATATATATATATATATATATATTGTGTCATTGCGAATCAATTTATGAGAAAGTAACACTGACTGTCAATAGTGAAGGGAAAAAAGAACACAATACATATGTATCACTTTGAATGCATTGTTTTATTTATAACTTAAATATAGTTTTTGTGTTTTTTTTATTAAGTTTAAATAACAAAAGAGAGACTGGTGGAAATTCAAATAAGTAACCCTAGTGGACAAAAGAGAAGCTGCCTACCAGAGTGGTGCTGGATGCAAGGAAATGTAATACAAAAAAATTATGAGACAGAAAAGAAGCATCCCCTAAGCACTCAGAGGTAGAAAAAAAAATAATACAGAATTACAAAGACCCCAAAATATAACATAATTATTCACATAAAACATAACCTTTATTAGTGAAAAGTTAAAAACATAGGTAAAAACATGTAAAAAGGAAAAAAAAACAATTTATAATAGCTATCACAGGAAAAAGCACAAAAGGGGTAACTGTCCCCATTATACTGTGTGGCACAAAACACAACATGTCCCTTACATAAATCTATCTGTGAGCCAGAAAGGGGTGACAATCTGCTTTCATGAAACCCCACCACAATTATTTAAAAAGGACTCCCTGAAAACAGTCAAAAATTCCATGCTATCACACAATCAATAAAGCTGTATGTGAAACGTGTGTCAGCCTTTCCTGGTAAGTCCAGTGCCCTTTGGGCCAGTTTATTGATTTTTCTTGATAACATGTTTTTTTTTTACTGTTTTCATGGATAGTAGCACGGGAACACCCAGTCCTTTTAAATAATTGCAGTGGGGTTTCACTAAAGTGTTAGCAGATTGCCACCCATTTCCGGCTCCGATGTGGAGCACTTAACAGTCACAGATTTATGCACGGTTCTTTTTGTGTTTTGTGCCACACATTGTAATGGGGATAGTTACCCCTTTTGTGCTTTTTCCGGTAATAGTTATTATATATAGATTTTTTTCCTTTTTTTTTTTTTTGCTGGGCTCTGGACATTTTTACGTGTTTTTAACTTTTCACTAATAAAGGTTATACTTTATGAGAATAGTTATATGTTATATTTTGGGGACTTTGTAATTCTGTAAAAAAAAAAAAATGTTCTACCTCTAAGGACTTAGGGGATGCTTCCTTTCTGTCTAATTTTTTAATAAGTTATCTTTGCTTGTATTTATTTTATATCTGCTTTTTAGCTGAAAGGTTATTAGAGACCTAAACCTTTATAGTGAATGACATTAACCTTCATGGAATTCTGTTCATGCAATGCGGTACTTTACTATGGCAGTGAACTACATCTGCAGTAGCACATCACCTTTCCCCTAGGCCAGTGGTTTTATCCCCAGTTCTCAAGGCACAGCAATTTGCCAAATGTTCATGGTATCTGAATTAGAGCACAGGTAAAATAATCAGCTGATGGGTGAGTGCAGGTTGGTAACCATGGTTACTGATAAGCTCATTATTTTACCTGTGTTCTAGTTCAGATATGAAAATCTGGCCTGTTGGTGTGTCCTGAGGACTAGAATTTAAAAACTCTAATCTACGTCAGTAATGAAAAGGAAAAATAAATACATGCTTGGTAAAATTACAGCATATCATTTTTTGCATAAGAATGTCCCTTTAACATACAATAAGTGTATTTGTCTTTAATGGAAAACTTCTAGTGAATTAAGTACAGAATATTTGACAGCAGACAATAAGGTTTACTGATTTGAATTAATTGCATTATTATCTTGGTGACTAGAATAATAATATGACTGCCAAATTGCAAAGTCTCTTTAATGTTTTTGTAGCGATGTCCAGCTATCTATTTATTGTTAAGTATGAACTTCCGGAAGTAATAAAGACATTTCTACGACTTGAAGAAACTTCTGGGTAAGTATGTCTGATCACTTGAACTGATCAAATAGTATTATTTTATTCTAAACAATAATCTTATAAAATATATATATTTTTTTCTATTTTTACTCAGTGAATGGTACCTCAATGGAAACTACCTCATCATATTAGTGTCAGTTGGAATTATCCTTCCACTTTCTCTCCTGAAGAATTTAGGTATTTTGTTTTATTATATATATAAAATCTATTTGTTTTTCCCCTGACTTAAAGGGACACTGAACCCAATTTTTTTATTTCATGATTCAGATAGAGCATGCAATTTTAAGCAACTTTCTAATTCACTCCTATTATCGTTTTTCTTCGTTCTCTTGCTATCTTTATTTGAAAAATAATGAATCTAAGCTTTTTTTGGTTCAGACCGCTGGACAGCACTTTTTTTTATTGGTGGATGAATTTATCCACCAATCAGCAATAACAACCCAGGTTGTTCACCAAAAATGGGCTGTCATCTAAACTTACATTTTTGCATTTCAAATAAAGATACCAAGAGAATGAAGACAATTTGATAATAAAAGTTGCTTAAAATGTCATGCTCTATCTGAATCACAAAAGAAAAAAATTGGGTTCTGTGTCCCTTTAAACTCAGCAGAGAAACATTACATAAGTTTTTTGGGTTTTCTTAGGATCTCTCTTATATTGGTTCTCAGTATTGGATTATGTAGCATTGTAAAATAATAATTCAAGCAAAAATGACAACTGTTATTTTATCTCATTTGAAAAAGGTTACCTTGGCTACACTAGCGGATTTTCCCTGACGTGCATGGTGTTTTTTGTTAGTGTGGTAAGTAATGCTTGGGAAGTATTTAAAATATTTTCTTTTAAACTTGAAGAATATTTTCTTAATAGACATTTAAATAATAAAAAAAAAAGATATCCCCTTAGTGTCGCATTTTGCATTCAATAGATTAACCCCTTAACGACCAACGACTTATGGGGTACGTCCTGCAAAAAAATGCAGTTAATGACCAAGGACGTAAATA
This sequence comes from Bombina bombina, assembly GCF_027579735.1. Lineage (NCBI taxonomy): Eukaryota > Metazoa > Chordata > Amphibia > Anura > Bombinatoridae > Bombina > Bombina bombina. The sequence continues at coordinate 221,498,592 of NC_069504.1, read as the reverse complement.
GACAAACAACTAAAAATAAAACATATGAAGGAGCACTATTAAGCAAATTTTTGTTTTGCCGTGAAAAAAGGTCAAGTTTAAACTTTTATTTTGATTTTTGAAGCTAACAAGTGCTGCTGGGCCTTAAGGACTGATTGCTTACTGGCTGATAAATCAGAACTCGCATTGCTTTATAGGTGGGCTAGAACAAAGGGCATATATCACAAGCATAAAAGCATTTTTTGTTTCTCAGTATATGAACAAACATTTTAAAAACAAAAATAAATAAATGCGTGTCTTTTTAAGTGTAAACCAGCATTTTGAGTTGCTCACAATTTCCCTCTATATTCACTATATGTAATTATATTATTTACTCTTGCTTATTTAGAACATTCACACAACATATATTTTACAATCGATACAGTGCAATACAAAGTGCAAAAGTTAAAATTTGTGACGTAACATACGATCCACCGGTCTCAATCCAACACAGATCGATGCTTACGTCATTACAGATGTTCCGAATACAAATTCGGCACTATCTGACAACTTTTGCAAGTTATCAAATTTCTAACAGGTATGCTCCTCGCCACTATTCTGGCCCAGCGTACCTGGTTTTCAATCCGCCACCCTGGAGGCCGCGGATGCCATAGGAATCAATGGGAGTCTGAAAGCAGTGAAAGCTTATGTTCGATGCTGCCAGATATCCCATTGATTTCTATAGTAGAAAACATCGCCGCAACCTACATAATGTTATTAACCCCTATTCTGCCGCTCCCGGACCCCGCCGCAACTAAATAAAAATATTAACCCCTATCCTGCCGCTCCCGGAGCCCACCGCAACTAACTAAAAGTATTAACCCCTATCCCGCCGCTCCCGGAGCCCACCACAACTAACTAAAAGTATTAACCCCTATCCCGCCGCTCCTGGAGCATACCGCAACTAACTAAAAGTATTAACCCCTATCCCGCCGCTCCCGGAGCCCACCACAACTAAATAAATGTATTAACCCCTATCCCACCGCTCCCGGACCCCGCCGCAACTGTAATAAAATTATTAACCCCTATACCCCTGCCTCCCACATCACTACCACTAACTAAACTGATTAAGCCCTAAACCGCCATAAACTAAATTAAGCTATTAACCCCTAAACATAACAACCCTCTAACTTTACATTATAATTACCTAATTTCTTTCTTATAATAAATTAAAACTTACCTTTAGAATTAAAATAAACTATATTAAACTATTAATTAACCTACCCTAACTATTATACTAAAACTACATTAAACTAACAATTAAAGGGACAGTCAACACTTCCGTTAACATTATTGAGATAGAAATATAAGAACCGAAGATCCGCCTGCACTATACTCCTTCTGCCATGCCACCTTGCTTCTGTAGTAATCACTTTCGCTAACTTGTCTAATACCGGGTAAATATGGCAGCCGGACTCCCCCCACCGTTAAGTAGCTGCCTTCTTCAAATGATCATCAAATCAGAATCCAGTCCTCGGACAGAAATTGCACGCGCTTGCAATTTCTGTCCGAGGACTGGATTCTGATTTGTAACACTAAGTTACAAAAAATAAAAAAAACACAGTATCAAAAATAAAAGAATTACACCTAATCTAATAGCCCTATGAAAATAAAAAAAACCAAAAAAAAAAAAAAACCCTAGCCTACACTAAACTACCAATGGCCCTTAAAGGGACACTGAACCCACTTTTTTTTATTCTTTCGTGATTCAGATAGAGCATGCAATTTTAAGCAACTTTCTAATTTACTCCTATTATCAAATTTTCTTCATTCTCTTGTTATGTTTATTTGAAAAGCAAGAATGTAAGTTTAGATGCCGGCCCATTTTTGGTGAACAAACTGGATGTCCTTGCTGATTGGACAGCACCAATAAGTGCTGCCCATGGTACTGAACCAAAAATGTGCTTGCTCCTTAGCTTAGATGCCTTTTTCAAATAAAGATAGCAAGAGAATGAAGAAAAACAGGGGTAAATTAGAATGTTGCTTAAAATTTCATGAAAGAAAAAAATTGGGTTTAGTGTCCCTTTAAAAGGGCCTTTTGCGGGGCATTGCCCCAAAGAAATCAGCTCTTTAATATGTAAAAAAAAAAATACAAACACCCCCCCCCAACAGTAAAACCCACCACCCACACAACCGACAACCCCAAATAAAACCCTAGCTAAAAAAACCTAAGCTCCCCATTGCCCTGAAAATATCTGCTGCTTGGATGAGAATGGATGTCCGGTCTTTGAAAACTGTAAGTGGATCGTCGGTGGTTAGTGTTAGTTTTTTTTTAAGGGTTTATTGGGTGGGTTTTAATTTTAGGTTAGGGACTTTGGGCAGTAAAAGAGCTAAATGCCCTTTTAAGGGCAATGCCCATACAAATGCCCTTTTCAGGGCAATGGGGAGCTTAGGTTTTTATTAGATAGGGTTTTATTTGGGGGGGTTGGTTGTGTGGGTGGTGGGTTTTACTGTTTTTTTGGGGGGGGTCTTTTTTATTTTGATAGGGCTATTAGATTAGGTGTAGTTCTGTTTTATTTTTGATACTGTGGTTTTTTATTTTTTGTAACAGTTGTTTTTTTTGTAATTTAGTGATTTTAAATTGTAGATTTAAATAATTTGAGTAGGGTTAGGTTTTTAAATATGTAATATAGTTAATTTAATTGTTAGTTTAATGTAATTTTAGTATAATAGGGTAGGTTAATTAATAGTTTAATATAGTTTAATGTAATTTTAGTTTAATAGGGCAGGTTAATTAAAAGTTTAATATAGTTTATTTTAATTCTAAAGGTAAGTTTAAATTTATTATAAGATAGGGATGAGGTAATTATAATGTAAAGTTAGCGGGTTGTTAGGTTTAGGGGTTAATAGCTTAATTTAGTTTATGGCGATGTGGGGGGCTGGTGGTTTAGGGGTTAATAGGTTTAGTAAGTGGTAGGGATGTTGGAGGCCAGGGATTTAGGGGTTAATACATTTATTTAGTGGCGGTGGGGTCTGGAAGCGGCGGGATAGGGGTTAATACATTTATTTAGTTGCGGAGGGGTCCGGGAGCAGCAGGATAGGGGTTAATAACTTTATTAAATTTGCGGCGGGGTCCAGGAGCAGCGGGATAGGGGTTAAACATTTTAGTATAGTGGCGGCGTTTAGTGACAGGGTATAAATAAAGTTGGGAAAAAGCCGAATAGCAGTGAGATCGATGACAGTTAAAGGGACACTGAACCCAATTTTTTTCTTTTGTGATTCAGATAAACCTTGATATTTTAAACAACTTTCTAATTTACTCCTATTAGCAATTTTTCTTCGTTCTCTTGCTATCTTTATTTGAAAAAGAAAGTCCAGAACCTTGGACAGCACTTGTATATTGGTGGATGAATTTATCCACCAATCAGCAAGAACAACCCAGGTTCAAATAAAGATACCAAGAGAATGAAGAACATTTGCTAATAGGAGTAAATTAGAAAGTTGCTTAAAATTGCATGCTCTATCTGAATCACAAAAGAAAAAAATTGGGTTCAGTGTCCCTTTAACAACAGTCTGCTGCTCATCGCCCTGTACTTGGTGCATGGCTTTTTGACGGCTTTTTTTATAAATATGGAGATTGTATTCAGGTCCGCGGCCGTGATGTTAGGCGATGTTAGGCGAGCGTAATGGTCCCGGCGAATGCAGCACAGTTGACGGCTTGATAGATAGACCTCTATGTGTAAATTATATTGGCAGTTGCACTAGTGGAATTATATGAATGTGGTATTATAAATACAATAGACTGCTGAATGTCATGGAGTGCAGAACAGCTAAATAGAAATTCCCATCTCTCTTAACGGTACATTGTACCAGTGATTGCAAGTGTTTGCTTATAGCTCATTTTACTTTATTGGGCTATTTGAACTAGCTGCTCTTACCAACAATGTCAACACTGTAGTATTAGTTATAACAAAGCTATACAAACATGAGACAACAAAAGAAATCACCCCCAATGGTCAATACTGGATAGAGAGCACCGCCCATTTGAAAGGGGGTTACTCTAGTATCTGGATACAATGAGCTGATTGCATAAAATTAAACCTATACATTTTCTTTCTTCTTTCAGATTGAGAATACAATGCTAGACACGACTTATAGTGTTGGTTAGGCATAATTTATTTTTTTATGATTAGTGTTTATTATTTAGTGACTATAAATTATATATAGTTTATATAAGCAAGAATAACAAAAGAAAATGATTTATGCCAATGTATTTTACATTTAGTTTTAGCGCTGCAGAACCTGTTGGTGCTCTATACATAGATGATGATGATGATAATAATAAATTAATAATAATAAGAATTTAGATAATATATGATTTTTTTTTGTTCAAATTCAAACTTTGATAATTTAATATTTTGCAGGTAATTTATAAGAAAACTCAAATACCCTGTCCTTTACCTCTATTGGATAACAATTTGGGAAACTTGACAAGCAACAATACTTATCACTTGCATCCACTTATGGCATACAATGACACCATAAGCTCTGGAGTAAATTTCATGGTGGATTATACACATGAAAATGCAGATGGGCCTACTGAACACAAAGATAGCAACCATGGCAGTGGAATAGAGTATGAAGCCCACCAAGATGACAAGTGCAAACCAAAATACTTTGTGTTTAATTCCCAGGTAGGCCATATACCTTAATCCTAACATGGCAAAAGTACCTAAATGTATGCATTGTAAATTTTTATAAGATGGAGTCATCATTCACTAAGGGCCAGATTATAAGTGAGTCCTTCTCTGATTATGAAAAATGTCCCTGGTGCCTAGTTAGAGCAGGTGATAATTGGTTGGAAGTGATATGCAAGCCAAGATATGGGCTCCATAAGAGTGCCCCCCCCCCCCACCCACAACCTGCAGTATTACCTCTGTCCAGGGTTGGCTCCAAGGGGGGGCATTGGGGGCAATGCCCACCCAAATGGAAAGCTGTGCCCCCTCAATAAATATTGATATGATTATACGCTTTAAAAATAATAAATAAAATAATGAATTGTTATTTAATGCTGCATTCTGGGGCTGGAGTTACCTGATGAACTGTGAGGTTGCATCACGCATCTGCAAGGAGCTCCGTGTCTTAACCTCATATTTGGAATTGGAAACTAATTAGAGACTTTTTGGACTTGTCTTTAACCCTATTCATTTTACCTAACTATTGTGAGTTACTAATTTTCTTAAACAATAGATAAGAATATGATTGTATTGTATAAATATAAGTCTATAAATGGCTACCGGCAGCCATTTATAGACTTATATTTATACGATACAATCATATTCTTATAGGTTCACAGTACATAGGCTGTATTAAGTAGCCTGATATCTGTTAGTTTTTACGAAACAGGTATAGCTAAATCTAATCTACAAAATTACCAGTACCTGAAAACCTAGTATCCTCACTACTATTGCAAACAAAGGGGTTAATTGCATTGGGTGGTTTGGGGTGCATGGCTGTTTAGGGGACATGATTGAGAATGAGTTTAAGGGTTTTGGATCATGGTGATTAAGGGGTAAATTGTTTTTAAGGAGCTATTGCACTGGGGTTCTCAAGTTTAATGACTCTGTTTTAGTGCACTGCATAGGATTTAGACTTCATTCTTTTATTTAGTGATTTAGCACATATTCTCCAAATATTAATAGTGGGGGATAAGCCAGCCAGAAGCTACACTTTCCTGCAGAATATGTAGGTCTGCTCTTATTTTAACTCTCAAACATGCTTTTTAAATGCGTGCCCCCTCGTGAAAAAAATGCCCCCCCATTTAATTAGTTCTGGAGCCGACCCTACCTATGTCTTTAGGCACAGCCTTATTGAGAATGACATTATTATGCACCAGGTGATGGTGAGTGTATGACTGCTTTGAAACAGAAAAGTAATATACATATTGATAATGAAATGACAGTTATAAATGCTTATAAAACATTTATGTTGTATGCAGATTGTCTTTTAATTGCTGATTATATGATACACATAGATACAAAATTAATTTGATAACAGTTTAATAAAAGTAAATAATCCAAGACTATATGCTAGAAAATTTCATATAAGGGTCATAATATATTTGGAGGGTTAAGAACATTTACAAAGATCAATACTTGATTAAAGTGATTGTAAACTTGAATGAATTAAACCCCAGTATCAAATAATACTCTTTAAAACAGGGGCATTTTAATTCATTAAAGTTTACAATGATGCTTATTTTTTAAAATACTTACCTTTGCTCATCTGCTGCTCTCTTTAGAAGATCAATGACAAATCCGGCTTCCTCCAATTGTTGTGTGCCCCCTTTGGTGTCCAGCTCGTGGGGCAATGCAACTACTGGAGGAAGCCAGATTTGTCATCAATATGCTAATGAAAGCAGCAGATGCGGGCGGAGGATCGGCGTTATGCTTACCATAACGCAAAGGTAAGTATTTTTAAAAATAAGCGTCATTAGATGGTACTAGGCTTTAGTTTGTTAAAGTTTTCAATCCCTTTAAGTCACTGGTTTTCAAACCTGTCCTCAGGCCTCACTAACAGGCCACATTTTGAGGGTATCTGAACTAGGGCACAGGTGAAATAATCAGCTGATTAGTAACCATGGTTATTTTACTGCTCTCATCCAAGGTAATCCAGAAAACCTGAACTGTTGGGGAGGCCTGAGAAAGGGTTTGAAAACCAGTGCTTTAAGTGAACAATATAGGAAATAATACTTGTTTTATCTCTCTTTCAGACTGCATATGCTATTCCTATTTTAGCATTTGCTTTTGTCTGCCATCCGGAAGTACTGCCTATCTACAGTGAGCTCAAAAGGTAAATATGCCAACTTACAATATAAATCATCTATTCAAAACATATTATAGTATTTAATTATATGCATGAGGTTTTTTTTTTTTACATTCAAACACTAATATCTTGTATTTAATAAATCCTCAAAAAATTAAATTAAAGGGACACTGAACCCAATTTTTTTCTTTCATTCAGATAGAGCATGCAATTTTAAGCAACTTTCTAATTTACTCCTATTATCAATGTTTCTTCGTTTTCTTGCTATCTTTATTTGAAAAAGAAGGCATCTAAGCTTTTTTCTTTGTTCCGAACTCTGGACAGCAGTTTTTAAATGGTGGATCAATTTATCCACCAATCAGCAAGGACAACCTAGGTTGTTCACCAAAAATGGCCCGGCATCGAAACTTACATTCTTGCATTTCAAATAAAGATACCAAGAGAATAAAGAAAATTTGATAATAGAAGTAAATTAGAATGTTGCTTAAAATTGCATGCTCTCTGAATCACGAAAGAAAAAAATTGGGTTCAGTGTCCCTTTAACCCCTTAATGACAACTGACGTACCAGGTACGTCATGCATTAACAAGCAGTTAATGACAATGGACGTACCTGGTACGTCAGTTGTCTAACAGAGTGCTGGAAGCGATCACAAATGCTTCCAGCAGCTCTGAGGGTATTGCAGTGATGCCTCGATATGGAGGCATCCTGCAATACCACTTTACAAGCCCCCGATGCAGAGAGAGCCACTCTGTGGCCCTCTCTGCACCGGTAGCGATAGTGCCGGGTGTGAGGGTGCGCGTGCACGATGCACGCGCGTGCATGTGAGCATGCATGTGCGTGTGCACGCACGTGCACCCATTAGCCACACTGACACCAATGAATGAGGGCAGAAAAGGGGAAAAAAGGGATTTTTTTTTAAAAAAAAATATAAAAGGATCTGGGTGGGGGTGGGGGTATTGTGGGGGGCTGCTACACTACAGAAATAGTTTTTTTAAGTAAAAATAAAATAAAAATACTTTTTGGGGGGTTTTTGGGGCCAAACTGGGTACTGGCAGAAAGCTGCCAGTACCCAAGATGGTGGTAATTAGGTAGGGGAGAGGGTTAGAGAGCTGGAGGGGGGATTAGGGAGGTTGGGGCTAAGGCAGGGGTCCATCACAGCTAAAATACTTTATTATTTTTATTTAAAAAAAAAAAAAAAAACTCTTATTTAGTACTGGCAGACTTTCTGCCAGTACTTAAGATGGCGGGAACAATTGTGGGGTGGGGGAGGGAAGAGAGCTGTTTGGGAGGGATCAGGGGGTGGGATGTGTCAGGTGGGAAGCTGATCTCTGCAAGCTCCCTACAAGCTACCTAATTTAACCCCTTCACTGCTGGGCATAATTAACGTGTGGTGCGCAGCAGCATTTAGCGGCCTTCTAATTACCAAAAAGCAACGCCAAAGCCATATAAGTCTGCTATTTCTGAACAAAGGGGATCCCAGAGAAGCTTTTACAACAATTTCTGCCATAATTGCACAAGCTGTTTGTAAATAATTTCAGTGAGAAACCTAAAATTGTGAAAAATGTTAAGTTTTTTTTTTTATTTGCTCGCATTTGGCGGTGAAATGGTGGCATAAAATATACCAAAATGGGCCTAGATCAATACTTGGGGTTGTCTACTACACTACACTAAAGCTAAAATTAACCCTACAAGCTCCCTACAAGCTCCCTAATTAACCCCTTCACTCCTGGGTATAAAACACGTGTGGGGCGCAGCGGCATTTAGCGGCCTTCTAATTACCAAAAAGCAACCCAAAAGCCATATAAGTCTGCTATTTCTGAAAAAAGGGGATCCCAGAGAAGCATTTACAACCATTTGTGCCATAATTGCAGAAGCTGTTTGTAAATAATTTCAGTGGGAAACCTAAAGTTTGTGACAAATTTTGTGAAAAAGTGAACTTTTTTTTTTTTTATCGCATTTGGCGGTGAAATGGTGGCATGAAATATACCAAAATGGGCCTAGATCAATACTTTGGGTTGTCTTCTAAAAAAAAATATATACATGTCAAGGGATATTCAGGTATTCCTGACAGATATCAGTGTCCCAATGTAACTAGCGCTAATTTCTTCTGTTATGTGTGATCAGTCCACGGGTCATCATTACTTCTGGAATATAACTCCTCCCCAACAGGAAATGCAAGAGGATTCACCCAGCAGAGCTGCATATAGCTCCTCCCCTCTACGTCAGTCCCAGTCATTCTCTTGCACCCAACGACTAGATAGGATGTGTGAGAGGACTATGGTGATTATACTTAGTTTTTATGACTTCAATCAAAAGTTTGTTATTTTACAATAGCACCGGAGCGTGTTATTACTTCTCTGGCAGAGTTTGAGGAAGAATCTGCCAGAGTTTTTTACTATGATTTTAACCGGAGTAGTTAAGATCATATTGCTGTTCTCGGCCATCTGAGGGAGGTAAAAGCTTCAGATCAGGGGACAGCGGGCAGATGAATCTGCATTGAGGTATGTAGCAGTTTTTATTTTCTGAATGGAATTGATGAGAAAATCCTGCCATACCGTTATAATGACATGTATGTATACACTTCAGTATTCTGGGGATGGTATTTCACCGGAACTACTCTGTTAAAAGTCACTAATCCTTTTAATAAGTATTATCATGTTAAACGTTTTTGCTGGAATGTAGAATCGTTTACATTGCTGAGGTACTGAGTGAATAAATATTTGGGCATTATTTTCCACTTGGCAGTTGTTTGCTTTTAATTGTGACAGTTTCGTTTCTCTTCACTGCTGTGTGTGAGAGGGAGGGGCCGTTTTTGGCGCTCTTTGCTACGCATCAAAAATTTCCAGTCAGCTACTCTTATTTTTCCTGCATGATCCGGTTCATCTCTGACAGATCTCAGGGGTCTTCAAACTTCTTTGGAGGGAGGTAGATTCTCTCAGCAGAGCTGTGAGAATTTTATATTGACTGTGAATAAAAACGTTGCTCTGTAATTTTTATGTCAAATTTAATTATTGTTATTTTACTAATGGGAACAAACCTTTGCTAAAAGTTGTGTTGTTTTAAAGTTTGATGCTATAACTGCTTTTCAGTTCATTATTTCAACTGTCATTTAATCGTTTAGTACCTCTTTGAGGCACAGTACGTTTTTGCTAAAAAAGATTATAACCAAGTTGCAAGTTTATTGCTAGTGTGTTAAACATGTCTGACTCAGAGGAAGATATCTGTGTCATTTGTTCCAATGCCAAGGTGGAGCCCAATAGAAACTTATGTACTAACTGTATTGATGCTACTTTAAATAAAAGTCAATCTGTACAATGTGAACAAATTTCACCAAACAGCGAGGGGAGAGTTATGCCGACTAACTCGCCTCACGCGGCAGTACCTGCATCTCCCGCCCGGGAGGTGCGTGATATTATGGCGCCTAGTACATCTGGGCGGCCATTACAGATAACATTACAAGATATGGCTACTGTTATGACTGAAGTTTTGTCTAAATTACCAGAACTAAGAGGCAAGCGTGATCACTCTGGGGTGAGAACAGAGTGCGCTGACAATACTAGGGCCATGTCTGATACTGCGTCACAGCTTGCAGAGCATGAGGACGGAGAGCTTCATTCTGTGGGTGACGGTTCTGATCCAAACAGATTGGATTCAGATATTTCAAATTTTAAATTTAAATTGGAGAACCTCCGTGTATTACTAGGGGAGGTCTTAGCAGCTCTCAATGATTGTAACACCGTTGCAATACCAGAGAAACTGTGTAGGTTGGATAAATACTTTGCGGTACCGGCGAGTACTGACGTTTTTCCTATACCTAAGAGACTAACTGAAATTGTTACTAAGGAGTGGGATAGACCCGGTGTGCCGTTCTCACCCCCTCCAATATTTAGAAAGATGTTTCCAATAGACGCCACCACTCGGGACTTATGGCAAACGGTCCCTAAGGTGGAGGGAGCAGTTTCTACTTTAGCTAAGCGTACCACTATCCCGGTGGAGGATAGCTGTGCTTTTTCAGATCCAATGGATAAAAAATTAGAGGGTTACCTTAAGAAAATGTTTGTTCAACAAGGTTTTATATTGCAACCCCTTGCATGTATCGCGCCGATCACGGCTGCGGCAGCATTTTGGATTGAGTCTCTGGAAGAGAACCTTAGTTCATCTACGCTAGACGACATTACGGACAGGCTTAGAGTCCTTAAACTAGCTAATTCATTCATTTCGGAGGCCGTAGTACATTTAACCAAACTCACGGCTAAGAACTCAGGATTCGCCATACAGGCACGTAGGGCGCTGTGGCTAAAATCCTGGTCAGCTGATGTTACTTCTAAGTCCAAATTACTTAATATACCTTTCAAGGGGCAGTCTTTATTTGGGCCCGGTTTGAAAGAAATTATCGCTGACATTACAGGAGGTAAGGGCCACGCCCTACCTCCAGACAAAGCCAAAGCTAAGGCCAGACAGTCTAATTTTCGTCCCTTTCGGAATTTCAAAACAGGAGCAGCATCAACCTCCACTGCACCAAAACAGGAAGGAGCTGTTGCTCGTTACAGGCAAGGCTGGAAGCCTAACCAGTCCTGGAACAAGAGCAAGCAGGCCAGGAAACCTGCTGCTGCCCCAAAGACAGCATGAACCGAATGCCCCCGATCCGGGACCGGATCTAGTGGGGGGCAGACTTTCTCTCTTCGCCCAGGCCTGGGCAAGAGATGTTCAGGATCCCTGGGCACTAGAGATCATATCTCAGGGATACCTTCTAGACTTCAAATTATCTCCCCCAAGAGGGAGATTTCATCTGTCAAGGTTGTCAACAAACCAGATAAAGAAAGAAGCGTTTCTACGCTGTGTACAAGATCTGTTATTAATGGGAGTGATCCATCCGGTTCCGCGGTCGGAACAAGGACAAGGGTTCTACTCAAACCTGTTTGTGGTTCCCAAAAAAGAGGGAACTTTCAGGCCAATCTTAGATTTAAAGATTCTAAACAAGTTCCTAAGAGTTCCATCGTTCAAAATGGAAACTATTCGGACAATCTTACCCATGATCCAAAGGGGTCAGTACATGACCACAGTGGATTTAAAAGATGCTTACCTTCACATACCGATCCACAAAGATCATCACCGGTATCTAAGGTTTGCCTTCTTAGACAGGCACTACCAGTTTGTAGCTCTTCCATTCGGATTGGCTACGGCTCCAAGAATCTTCACAAAGGTTCTGGGTGCCCTTCTGGCGGTACTAAGACCGCGAGGGATTTCGGTAGCTCCGTACCTAGACGACATTCTAATACAAGCTTCAAGCTTTCAAACTGCCAAGTCTCATACAGAGCTAGTTCTGGCATTTCTAAGGTCGCATGGATGGAAAGTGAACGAAAAGAAGAGTTCTCTTTTTCCTCTCACAAGAGTTCCATTCTTGGGGACTCTTATAGATTCTGTAGAAATGAAGATTTACCTGACAGAAGACAGGTTAACAAAGCTTCAAAATGCATGCCGTGTCCTTCATTCCATTCAACACCCGTCAGTAGCTCAATGCATGGAGGTGATCGGCTTAATGGTAGCGGCAATGGACATAGTACCTTTTGCACGCCTACACCTCAGACCGCTGCAATTGTGCATGCTAAGTCAGTGGAATGGGGATTACTCAGATTTGTCCCCTACTCTGAATCTGAATCAAGAGACCAGAAATTCTCTTCTATGGTGGCTGTATCGGCCACACCTGTCCAGGGGGATGCCATTCAGCAGGCCAGACTGGACAATTGTAACAACAGACGCCAGCCTACTAGGTTGGGGCGCTGTCTGGAATTCTCTGAAGGCTCAGGGACTATGGAATCAGGAGGAGAGTCTCCTTCCAATAAACATTCTGGAATTGAGAGCAGTTCTCAATGCCCTTCTGGCTTGGCCCCAATTAACAACTCGGGGGTTCATCAGGTTTCAGTCGGACAACATCACGACTGTAGCTTACATCAACCATCAAGGAGGGACAAGAAGCTCCCTAGCAATGATGGAAGTTTCAAAGATAATTCGCTGGGCAGAGTCTCACTCTTGCCACCTGTCAGCAATCCACATCCCGGGAGTGGAGAACTGGGAGGCGGATTTCTTGAGTCGCCAGACTTTTCATCCGGGGGAGTGGGAACTTCATCCGGAGGTCTTTGCCCAAATACTTCGAAGTTGGGGCAAACCAGAGATAGATCTCATGGCGTCTCGCCAGAACGCCAAACTTCCTCGCTACGGGTCCAGATCCAGGGATCCGGGAGCGGTTCTGATAGATGCTTTGACAGCACCTTGGAACTTCGGGATGGCCTATGTGTTTCCACCCTTCCCGCTGCTTCCTCGATTGATTGCCAAAATCAAACAGGAGAGAGCATCAGTGATTCTAATAGCGCCTGCATGGCCACGCAGGACTTGGTATGCAGATCTAGTGGACATGTCATCCTGTCCGCCTTGGTCTCTACCTCTAAGACAGGACCTTCTGATACAGGGTCCGTTCAAACATCAAAATCTAACTTCTCTGAAGCTGACTGCTTGGAAATTGAACGCTTGATTTTATCAAAACGTGGTTTTTCTGAGTCGGTTATTGATACCCTGATACAGGCTAGGAAGCCTGTTACCAGAAGGATTTACCATAAAATATGGCGTAAATACCTATACTGGTGCGAATCCAAAGGTTACTCCTGGAGTAAGGTTAGGATCGCTAGGATATTGTCTTTTCTACAAGAAGGTTTAGAAAAGGGTTTATCAGCTAGTTCATTAAAGGGACAGATTTCAGCTCTGTCCATCTTGTTACACAGGCGTCTGTCAGAAAATCCAGACGTCCAGGCTTTTTGTCAGGCTTTAGCTAGGATCAAGCCTGTGTTTAAAGCTGTTGCTCCGCCATGGAGTTTAAATTTAGTTCTTAACGTTTTACAGGGTGTTCCGTTTGAACCCCTTCATTCCATTGATATAAAATTGTTATCTTGGAAAGTTCTGTTTTTAATGGCTATTTCCTCGGCTCGAAGAGTCTCTGAGTTATCAGCCTTACATTGTGATTCTCCTTATCTGATTTTTCACTCAGACAAGGTAGTTCTGCGTACTAAACCTGGGTTCTTACCTAAGGTAGTCACTAACAGGAACATCAATCAAGAGATTGTTGTTCCATCCTTGTGCCCAAATCCTTCTTCAAAGAAGGAACGTCTTCTACACAATCTGGATGTAGTTCGTGCCCTCAAGTTCTACTTACAGGCAACTAAAGATTTTCGCCAAACTTCTTCCCTGTTTGTCGTTTATTCTGGACAGAGGAGAGGTCAAAAAGCTTCTGCTACCTCTCTCTCTTTTTGGCTTCGTAGCATAATACGTTTAGCCTATGAGACTGCTGGACAGCAGCCTCCTGAAAGAATTACAGCTCACTCCACTAGAGCTGTGGCTTCCACTTGGGCCTTTAAGAATGAGGCCTCTGTTGAACAGATTTGCAAGGCTGCAACTTGGTCTTCGCTTCATACTTTTTCCAAATTTTACAAATTTGATACTTTTGCTTCTTCGGAGGCTATTTTTGGGAGAAAGGTTCTTCAGGCAGTGGTTCCTTCTGTATAATGAGCCTGCCTATCCCTCCCGTCATCCGTGTACTTTTGCTTTGGTATTGGTATCCCAGAAGTAATGATGACCCGTGGACTGATCACACATAACAGAAGAAAACATAATTTATGCTTACCTGATAAATTCCTTTCTTCTGTTGTGTGATCAGTCCACGGCCCGCCCTGTTTTAAGGCAGGTAAATATCTTTTAAATTATACTCCAGTCACCACTTCACCCTTGGTTACTCCTTTCTCGTTGATTCTTGGTCGAATGACTGGGACTGACGTAGAGGGGAGGAGCTATATGCAGCTCTGCTGGGTGAATCCTCTTGCATTTCCTGTTGGGGAGGAGTTATATTCCAGAAGTAATGATGACCCGTGGACTGATCACACAACAGAAGAAAGGAATTTATCAGGTAAGCATAAATTATGTTTTTGAAAAAAAGTGGTTTGGAAATAGCGAAGTGCTACTTGTATTTATTGCCCCATAAATTGCAAAAAAAGCAAAGAAGATGTAAACATTGGGTATTTCTAAACTCAGGACAAAATTTAGAAACTATTTAGCATAGGTGTTTTTTGGTGATTGTAGATGTGTAACAGATTTTGGGGGTCAAAGTTAGAAAAAGTGTGTTTTTTTCCATTCTTTCCTCATATTTTATTATTTTTTTTTTAGTAAATTATAAGATATGATGAAAATAATGGTATCTTTAGAAAGTCCATTTAATGGCGAGAAAAACGGTATATAATATGTGTGGGTACAGTAAATGAGTAAGAGGAAAATTACAGCTAAACACAAACACTGCAGAAATGTAAAAATAGCCATTGTCATTAAGGGTAAGAAAATTGAAAAATGGTCCGGTCATTAAGGGGTTAAAGTATGATCAGTGGATTTGCATATTTTCTTTTAAATGACTGGAATTATTTTCCAGGCAGTTTTTATACCTACTTATGCTGGCCTATAGTTATCATCAAAGACTAAAGGGACATTAAACATCTTGTTTTGTGTAAAAATATGTTTTGTACCACAAAAAGAGGATAAATAGCAAAATATGTAACCTGGGTTTCAACATTTTGCAAATTGTCTAAAACAGCTATTTGATTTGCAGCATTTGCAGGTTACAGAACTTGCTTTTTGGCCTCTCTAGGGAGCATGGGACAAGCATAAATCTATACACGAGCAAGAGGTGTTTAATATCCTTAAACTAAACAATCAGGCCTTAATTGGAGCGCAACTGATAGGACGGGATGCCCTATCCATGATTTGACACTGCACTAAGAATAGCGCACAATCTAGTATTACAAGTGAATGGTAAAACAGAGAATCCTAATGTGGCCAAAATTCTTAGCTCGAGCACAACATATAATAGCACTGAAAAATGTAGTGCTCTTGGAGACCTGAAGTAAAGTGGTAAGGCTTGAATATATGCATAACTAAACACATGTTTAGTATATTGAGATAAAGGGGCATATTTATCAAGCTCAGTATGCCCCGTGTTTCTGGCAAGCCTTCAGGCTCGCCGGAAACACAAGTTATGAAGCAGAGGTCTAATGATCACTGCTCCATAACCTGTTCACCTGCTCTGAGGCGGCGGACAGACATCGCCAGAAATCAACCTGAACGAATACAATCGGGTTGATTGACACCCCCTGCTAGCAGCCGATTGGTCACGAATCTGCAGGGGGCGGCATTGCACCAGCAGTTCACAAGAACTGCTGTGTATATATATATGTGTGTGTGTATTTATATATATATATATATGTATATATATATATATATATATATATATATGTATGTGTGTATGTGTGTATGTATATATGTGTATGTATTTATGTATATAAGTGTATGAATGTGTGCAGTGTTTTAAACTTATATCTCAATAGACATTTATCATTTATATGTTAGTGAAAAACTCCATCATTTGACCTTCGGCTTAGTGCACTTTTGGCTTTGCACTCGACTGATAGCCAACATGAATTTTTCAGCTTGTTTTGCTAAGCACAAAAAATTATTTAATATACTTATATATTTATGAAGAGAGAGAAAGACAGACAAACAGACCAACAGGTTTAGTTAATATATATGGTAGGTAGAATGTTTACAAAAACAATATGTTGTAATTGCAAGTTTTTTTCAAGTGCAAATGCTACTTGAACAATTGACAAAGTTGCATGTTGTTATTTAAGACATTCTTTTTATTAAACAGCTTTGTGAAATTTTGTTATGCACTCTCAGCACATATGTTTAAAAACCTGATCATTTCCTGGTTTAAAGGAACATAAAAGTCAAAATAAAAAGTTCATGATCCACATAGAACATGTAGTTTTAAGGGGAAAAAAACGTTCCCATTTACTTCAGTTATCAAATTTGCTTTGTTCGGTTTAATTCTATTTATTAAAGAGCAACAGTGTTATATATTGGCAGCAGTGATAGCAACAATGTATGCAAATTTTAACAAAGATTGTTGCAAACTCCATAGTTATGTGTGTAACTTTAAGCCCTTTGTTGTTTTCCTAACCCCAGGGCTGGCGCTACAATAGAGGTAGACTATGCAACCGCCGTAGGGCTCCGCTGCAGGGGGGAAACCATTTTGATGCATGACATTTTTGTGTGTGTGTGTGTGTATATATATATATATATATATATATATATATATATATATATATATATATATATATATATATATATATATATATATATATATATATATATATACCTATATATCATTTTTTCTGCCTAACTTATATGTGGTGGCATAATGGTTAGGATCTTGTGCAAAGACACAACTTTAGTACATTATTTCATGCAGAAATTATCCATTACAGTTATAAAAAAAGTGGAAGTGAAAATTAAACTGCCATGAATCAAAAAGAGCAACAATTTTAAAAAAAATATTTATTTTTGTTATAAAATTTTCTTTTTTTGGTATCCTTTGTTGAAAATTAGCTCTTAAAGGACCACTTAATGCAGGAGAATTGCATAATTAACAAGTACATAATAAAAAAGATAATGGTTTAATACTTAATCTGAATTTCAAATAAGCAGTAGATTTTTTCGGACAAATTTATATTTTCCCATTTTTCATCCTCCTATATCATGTGACAGACATCAGCCAAACACAGACTAGTATACGTATATCCTGTGAGCTTGTGCACAAGCTCAGTAGGATCTTGTTCCCCAGAAAGTGTGCATATAAAGAGACTGTGCACAATTTGATAATGGAAGCAAATTGAAAAGTGTCTTAAAACTGCATGCTCTATCTGAATAATAAAAGTTTATTTTGACTTGAGTGTCCCTTTAACTATGAGAGCATACGTAGATAAGATCAGGAGAATGCATGTCTTGACATACATATATATATATATATATATATATATATATATATATATATATATATATATATATATATATATATATATATATATATATATATATATATATATATATATATATATATATATATCTCAATGTTAAAAATGCTACCATATAGTTCTTAAGACATGTGAACACCTGTGAGCTTACTTTAGTATGTCCTATTGGACAAAAGGATACCTAGTTAGGCTCGGGAGCAGCACTACTGGGAGCTAGCTTAACAATCAAGTTAGCCAATGACAAGACGCATATATATGAGTCACCAATTTTTCAGCAATGTTCCTAGTAGTTTTCAATAAAGGATACCAAGAGCTGAAAGCAGATTTATTAAAAGGAGTGAGTTATTTGGAAAGTTGTTTAAAATTGCATGTTCTTTCTGAATCATAAAAGTTTAAGTTTGACTTTCATAAAACTGAAATCAGATAATGTTTCATCGATAAGCTATAAAATGTAAGTTAACTGTAAAATTATGATAATATTAATATATAATATATTTAAAATCCTTGTTTGTTGTGTTTGTCCACTAAAGATATCTCTTCTCTGTCTAATCTCGGATTGACTCTGTAATCCTCAATTATTTTACTTTCAGCCGCTCAAGGAGGAAAATGCAAAATGTGTCAAATGTATCAATAGCTGCTATGTTGGGAATGTACCTTTTTGCTGCACTTTTCGGCTATCTTACATTTTATGGTGAGTTAAGAATGTATTTGTAACTTATGCATACATTTACTAATGTGTTACACTGCAGTTTTTTCAAAGGAATTTATTTGTTTAATTTATATTTAATCTAAAGGAATGGACCACATTTCTACAGTGAAACATTAATAAGGGGCATATTTATCAAGCTCCGTACGAAGTTATGAAGCAGCAGTCTAAAGAAATCAACCTGATCGAATACGATCGGGTTGACACCCTCTGCTAGCGGCGACTCTGCAGGGGGGCGGTATTGCACCAGCAGTTCACGTATGCTGTTGGCATTTATCGATGTGCAGTGGACATGATACACTACATCGTATCATGCCCACTCGTACTATAATAAAATGACCCCTAAGTGTTTGTCTATGGAAAATAAAGCTCACAAAGCCTTGATGTATTGTGTAGTTCAGTCTAACACGTGTAGTTCAGCCACACTAGTTTCAACCCTTCTTCACAATGCGCAGAGCCATGCTAATAGGAGGTTTAGCGCACTCTAAACCTCCTAATAGCTCTGTGATTAGCGCAGCTTTCCAGTGCACTAAATATAAATAATGCAGCAAAGGAACGTTTATATTAGTTGAATGGAAACAAATGGAAATGTTCCATGGATATTCAGTATTCGTTTGGTTTAAAACTAAACGAATACCGAATAGCACGGGCACCAAATATTAAAAAAAAAATTAAAAAAAGGATCGGCCGGACTGATTTTTTTCACCCGTGCACACCTCTAGTATTTACCTTGCTCAGTGATTTTGTTGGCTGTTTTAAAATACATATGTTTAGAAATGTCTGTTGCTTTGTGAAATGTCATTAAGAGTTACATTTATCTATCTTCATTGCAGGAGAAGTTCAAGATGAATTACTTCGCACATACACAAAAGTTTACAGGTTCGACACCCTCCTGCTATGCGTCCGCTTAGCCGTGTTGGTGGCTGTAACATTGACAGTCCCCATTGTATTATTCCCAGTGAGTATAATTATACTTGTGCAATAACAATATAGCAGGTATCAAAATATGCCTATTTGTGTGACTATTAATTATCGCTATGGATTTTATCTGGTATCAGCGCCAAAAAAATTGATTTGTCTGAATTAATTTTCCCGAATATTCGTTGGCTGCACTATTTGGTATTGATTTAGTTTTAAACTACACGAATACTGAATATTCATAGAACATTAGCATTACATTTCCTTAAACGAATGTAAATATTTAAAAGCTACAGGTGAAAAAGTTCACCTGTACATTTATACTAACCTTTAGCGCACAGTATAGATACTAACCTTTAGCGCACAGTGTAGATACTAACCTTTAGCGCACAGTGTAGATACTAACCTTTAGCACACAGTATAGATACTAACCTTTAGCGCACAGTGTAGATACTAACCTTTAGCGCACAGTGTAGATACTAACCTTTAGCGCACAGTGTAATTACTAACCTTTAGCGCACAGTGTAGATACTAACCTTCAGCGCACAGTGTAGATACTTAACGTTTATCGCACAGTGTAGATACTAACCTTTAGCGCACAGTGTAGATACTTAACTTTTAGTGCACAGTGTAGATACTTAACCTTTAGTGCACAGTGTAGATACTTAACCTTTAGCGCACAGTGTAGATACTAACCTTTAGCGCACAGTGTAGATACTAACCTTTAGCGCACAGTATAGATACTAACCTTTAGCGCACAGGATAGTTGCACTAAACCGCTCATTTTCTTCACAGAGCTACCAAGGCCTTCACTAAAGGAACTTCTTCTTTAGCGCAGGCCCTGGGAGCCGCAGTACTAGGTCTAATATTAGTGCGGCCAGAGCTCTGTGAAGAAGAGGACCGAGTTAGTGCAGCTCTCCAACGAGCTAGAGGTAAGTATTTAACCCATTAAGGGTAATTTAAAAAAATTAATAAATGAATGAATACAATATTTTTTCATTTTCTTTAAGTTTTGTTGGTACATTTATTTAGATATTTATTTAGTGAAAACAAAACTAATATCCGTTTTTTTGTTATGAATTTGCATTTGTAACAAAACAAATGCACATCTCTACAATTTATGTTTTAGGAATTAATGTTCAAATAGGTCCTTATTTTAGAGAGACATGAAACACCAATTGGTTTGTCTATTTTAATTAAAGGGACAGTCTAGGCCAAAGTAAACTTTCATGATTCAGAGAGAGCATGTAATTTTAAACAATTTTCCAATTTACTTTTATCACCAATTTTGCTTTGTTCTCTTGGTATTCTTAGTTGAAAGCTTAACCTAGGAGGTTCATATGCTAATTTCTTAGACCTTGAAGCCCACCTCTTTTCAGATTGCATTTTAACAGTTTTTCGCCACTAGAGGGTGTTAGTTCACATATTTCATATAGATTACACTGTGCTCGTGCACGTGAAGTTATCTGGGAGCAGGCACTGATTGGCTAGACTGCAAGTCTGTCAAAAGAACTGAAAAAAGGGGTAGTTTGCAGAGGCTTAGATACAAGATAATCACAGAGATTAAAAGTATATTATTATAACTGTGTTGGTTATGCAAAAGTGAGCGGCAAATAAATTGAGAGACCTCTCAGAACTTTTAAAAGATTTTCCTGCTCCCTTCCTACTGAGATACACACAAGACCCACAGAATACGGCTCCAAGAAAAGGATTTTACTTTTGCCGATTGAACTTTACCTCCCACTGCTGATCACGATACCCGGCAATCTGCTAAAGATCAATATCCGCCCAGCACGCGCCGTCCTCTCCCCCTACCAGCCGTTGCGGTGTAAGCAGAGGGGAGATCAGGTCCCAAGGTGATGGAAAATTAAAGGCACTTACCCCAACGCAGACACTCTGCTCGCTGTGGCTGACTCCTCATCCGCTCTTTTCTTCACTCACCCAGGAAACGTGCTCAGACCTTTCCTCCTGGAGCGGACTGAGACTGTGCCTCCCCTCCAGAAGAAGCCTCTCTCCTCGAAGAGACTCGCTGAAGCTTGCTGCTGTACCAGCTGACCTACCCCTCTCCCACCGGTGCTGCGTGAGAGGGGCTGGTTCTGGAGCCATTCTAGTGGTGGGGTCTGAAGCGAGGAAGAACCTCTTGGGCAGGAGGGACCTCATTTGTTACTCCTCTCCCTCTCTCCCACCGATGCTGCGAGAGGGAGGGAGAACCTGTCAGGGGGACGAGGTGGAAGCCCTGAAGTGTGGGGATTTCCCAGGGTGAGGAGGGCTCTGTCTTGGAGAGTCGTTCTTCTTATATTGATAGGAAGTCCTGGGTCTCCTGCTGAGTAAACTGCGAGAGGCGGCTGGCGTGGAGAGGTGAGTTCATTCCATCTATAGCCGTGTGGGTGAAGAGGGGGAACGGAGAGAGCATTAACTTGGGGGAAAGAAGGAGAGAGGATAACACAAGCTGTGGGGTACACAAGGGGAGAGCAGAAGTGTTCTCTTACTGCTATCTGATTACTGCAATAAAGGCAAAAATCAAAGGGGAAAAGAGAACTGCAAATATTAAAAACGAAAGTATATAAAGGACTTGCTGAAATAAGTATCTTTTTACAGTCCTCAAAAGTTCCCCTTTGCAACATTGTATCTTATTGGAGTTTGACACTGTTTTGGCACACATTTAAGTTAACAAGATTCATTTTGATGCCAAGAAATACTAAGTGTAGAATAATTATGTAATTTTACTATGTGCTAAACTATAAAGAGGGAGAGGTAGAGAGAAAAACATTTTTTTTTCTTCTCCTTTTTTTCTTTTCTTTTTTGCCTCCCACTGTTTTAAGAAAAACTGCATGTATAGATATTTTTCTCCTTCCCTGCTTTATCTCCTGTTCACTCCTTTATCATTGCCTGGTTTACTTGCCCTTATGCTAGGAACAGGAGAACTGGTGTTCCCTAAAATATAAGTGTACACATTAAGGTATATGGTGGGAACTAGAAAAAGCTGGCTTTCCTGTTAACAAGAAAATTGCTATGAGGGGGGGAAGGAGGGAGACCTGATAAAAAACAACATTGGGGAGGTAATAATTACTGCTGTGTTCTTCTGTTTTCTTTTTTTTTTCTTTTCTCCTATCAATATCTCATTAAATTATGAGCCCCCTCTACTAAAGGGAATAAGAGAGATGCAGTAAATTCTAACATTCAGGAGATCATTGAACTGATATCTCTTACTTTTATGCCTCTAACAAGATTAATATTTTCTAAAGGTAACATTGGAATATAAAGTTAAACTTTCACAAATAGGACCATAGAGGAGGGAGGGAGGGAGAGGGAAGAAAGCTACAGAGGGAGGTAAATAAAATTGTCTACAAAGTGTAAACACAATCTATTCTCATAAAACCGAAATAGAAGTGACACTGGTCTGCTCAAATAAAAAGTGGAATACAATAGATTTCACTCTCTCCCCCCTGGCTGTGAGCCACTATTGCAGATTACACAACACCTAGCCATGGTAATTATTGGCCCTGGCATAGTTAGATCAGAAAGAGGAAGTGAGAGAATCGGTAAAATAAACCCATATCCCCTCCCCTCACGGCTGTAAGGGAGAATATTAACACAAGAATTTACACTCTCACTAATATAACACGGAATAATTGTTTTTCTTTAGTTGTTGTCACAAATCACCCAAATTAATTTGGGTGACACCATTTTCATTTTTTTTTACACGTTGTCCTTTCTCCCCCCACTTCATACACACCACTATCCCTTCCCCCCACCCCCCACCCTTTTTTTTTTTTTTTTTTCTTCCCCCTTTTTTAATATAACTCACAATACATGTAATAATCCTGGTGAGTATAGATATACATGGATAAATATTTGCACGGTCACCCTAAGACTTCTCCCTTAGCCATGACGGGGAGACAAAGAGATAAAATAAATAAAACAACCTTTGAAACTCCGGTAGAGATACAACACCCATACTAACCTCCTCATCTGTAATGGAGTCTATAGATATTCAGTCATTGGTGAACAGTATCACGATAGCTTTAGCTCCCAAATTCAACCTACTAAAAGGCGAAATAAAACAAGATATAGCATCTTTGTCCAATGAAGTAAAACAGTTTGCCTGCAGAATGTCTGAGGCAGAACAAAGAATCTCAGACCTTGAGGATTTGACTGCATCTTATAAATCGCTTCTTGAATCCACAAATAATTCCCTCATAAAAATGCAGAATAAAATTGAAGATCTAGAGGATAGGTCAAGAAGAAATAACTTAAGGGTTATTGGCATCCCAGAGGCAAAATCAAACGAAGATCTAGAAACTCTGCTGTCAAATACTCTTCCTCGGCTACTACAAATACCTGAAACCCACCCTCAGATAATCTTCGAGAGGGCTCACAGACTATGACCCCTTAATTCGAGTAAAATTAATACTAGGCCTAGGCCAATAATTGCAAAAATTTTAAATTTCGAGCATAAAATGACATTGCTAAAAGCATACCGTAAACATCAACCTATTTTCTTAGATGGGGCAAAAATCCTTCTGTTTCAGGATTACTCACCAGAGACAGCTGCAAAGAGAAGGGAATTTGCCCCGCATTGCACAAAATTCATAAAACAAGGTGTAAGGGCTATTCTTCTTTATCCTGCAAAGCTGATGGCCACACTTACTATTTAGAGTCAGCACAGGATGCTGAAAAATTGTATGCTGAGACCTACCCCTCAGCACCAACATAGAATACAGGTAATATAATGGGATAGTAAATTATTCCACTGAATAATAAAGATGAAAATTTTCCAGCCTAAGGCTTGGGGGGGGGGGGGGGGTTATTTCTTCCTCAAATGCTTGGCTTACAAGGGATATTGGGACATTGAATTTTTTTTTCTTCTTTTTTTTTCCGTTTCTTTCTTCCCCCTATTATTATTATTATTTTATTTATTTTTTTATTATTATTTTTTCTTTCTTTCTTCTGCCATTTTTCCTCCTTTTTCTTTTTTACTAGATAGGTATAAAGAATAACTTCAAGATGACCTCCTGGAGTATAGGAGGCCTTACCTCCCCCATTAAACGAAAAAATAATACTATCCCACTTAAAAAAAATAACATAGATATAGCTTTCTTACAAGAAACCCACTTAAAACCGGAAGAAGTTCGTAAGCTTAAAACTTCCTGGGTCAAGGAAGTTATATTTTCTTCTACATCTAAAAGGAAAAGCTGGGTAACAATCTTGCTGTTATTTAACTTATTGTTAAAATCAAAATTTTCAAAACACTGTATACATTTTGCAATGTTTATGCCCCTAATGTTTTTAACTTTCAGTTCTGGGAAAAACTGCAGAATAAACTTATGACATGTGCAGAGGGTTTCCTGATCCTCGGTGGAGATTTTAATATGGCACCCAAATTTCCAATCGATAGGCTTCGACAGAATCCTATTTCTTAGAAAACGAAGAGAGATAATTTAGAATCAAAACTATTCGTCAAACTGACTAAAAATGTAAAAATATGTGATATATGGAGATTACAGAATACTGATGTTAAAGAATACACCTGTCATTCCCGAGCACACAAGACACTTTCCAGAATAGACCTTTTTCTAGTAGACGAGAGAGTGTGCAAATCTAAGGTAACAGCTGGAATCTCACCAATCACTACATCAGATCACGCTCCGATTTTTCTCGAATTCCAACTTAACAATTTTGAGAAAGGGATCAGAGGGTTCCAGTTCCCGTGCTATTTAGTCTCTGATAATAAATTAAAAAACTGGCTGAACGCTAAGTTTCGCGAATATTCTCAATTTAACCGGGAGCATATAACTCGACCGGCTTTGTTCTGGGAAACAGCCAAAGCAGTCTTAAGAGGGGAAATAGGCTTACAGTATATATAGATCTAAGAAATTAAAGATAAGGGAAGGGGAGCTCCTGAGAGCAGTAACGAACGGATACAATCGGTACATATATCAGAAAACCACAGAGAATTGGTTCAGATATATATCTGCTTTAGCAGACAGAGACTCTTTTTTCTATATAAAACAACACAAAGTGATCTTAGACTACAGTCCAAGTTATATCACTTCGGAAATAAAACAGGGAAACTCCTGGCAAATTTGGTGAGACAGGATAAAGCATCTCCCATAATAGATACTATATTATCAGAGGATAAGTGTTTCAAAACATCAACTGAATTGACTGGAGTATTTGAGGATTACTATAGAACTCTTTATACTACTAAGACTTCAAATCTTATAGAACGTGAAGAATTTTGGAAGAAAATTAATCATCCGGTCTTAACCCCTGATTTACTAGATAATTTATATTCTCCTATTACTGAGCAAGAAACTCTTTCAACTATTCAAAACTTAGCCTCAAATAAAGCTCCAGGGCCTGATGCCCTCCCAAATGAAATCTATAAAATAATGGCACCCAAAATAACACTACATTTAACTTTGTTATTTAATGATTTATATGTAAAGGGCACTGCGCCAACATTAAACTTTGTTGCCTCTAATACAGTTCTTATTTTAAAAGCAGGAAAAGACCCAACGAGAAAAGAATCTTATAGACCTATTGTGCTCCTAAACACAGACTATAAAATACTCATGACTATTCTGGCAAGGAGACTTCAATCCCTTCTTCCCAACATCATTCATATAGATCAAGCTGGGTTCCTATTGAAGTGCAACTCCTCTGCTAAAATCAGGGAAGTATTTCTCACTATAGAATACTTCAAAGTGATGGAGGAGCTAGGGAGTATGGGGGGAGAGGATGCTCCTGATAAGGCAATCATTTTTATCGACGTCGAAAAAGCATTTGACTCAGTACACTATGACCACTTGTCATATACACTGAAGCAATTTGGGTTAGATGGCAACTTTCTCCGCTTTTTTTAACAACCTATATAAAAATGCCTCAACTAAAATCATAGTAAACGGGGATTCATCCCAGGATATAAAACTAGGAAGAGGAACTAGGCAGGGGTGTCCTCTCTCCCCACTCCTATTGGATTTGGCTGGCCATCCAAATTCGATAACAATTAGAAGGAATTAAGATTAAGAAAAAGGAGCTGCGAATGGAACTTTATGCGGATGACGTACTAATTTATATCTCAAATACCTCTAGAAACATTCCCAAACTGCTTACAATAATTGATCAATTTGGAACATTCTCAGGCTACAAGGTCAACACCACAAAATCAGAGTTACTTTGGATCAAACAGACAAAGAACTCACTTACAGAAATTCCTTTCAGGGTAGTGCAAGATTCCATTAAGTACTTAGGTTTATGGATTTCTGATAATCCTGATAATTGGTACAGTCTGAATATACTTCCAGTGCTAAAAAGTGTAAAAGAAGCATTTAAAAATTGGCAGATGCATTAGTTAAATTAGCTCTACCTTCGAAACTCGGAGGACTTTCTCTCCCAGACTTGCGCATATATAATCAGGTATTTCTAGCTCGTATCATAGTGGACTGGTTAACTAGTAGTAATTATATTACAAATATTGAATTGGACTCTAACATAACATACCCAATTGATCTAAGGGCCTTAATACATTGTAATAAAAACGTGCTCCCTCCAGAATTAAAAAAAATGAGGTCAATTTACAACCCACTCCATATGTGGAAGAAGGTATGCAACTCATTATCTATAGAATCTAGGGTATCAAGATATAATCCATTAATGAATAACCCGCAGTTTCAAGCTGGGATGCAATCGTCCCTCTTTGCACAATGGGAGACCCAAGGGCTTGTTCACGTTCACCAATTATTAGATTCTGAGAACAGATGGATTAGGACCTTCAATTCCCTAAAAGAAGAATTTCATATTCCTAATAAAAATGTCTTTGCCTATTTACAGGCAAGACATTATGCTGCCAGCTTATCAACTGAATACGGATGGGATTGGTCTCTGGGAAATATAGAGAATTGGCTCTTACTAGTCAAAAATGGTTTTACATCAATTTCCTACATCTATCAAAATTTGGTTTCAATTAAAGGCACAGAAACAATCGAAAAAATTCGAGACAAGTGGGTCGAAATGCTAGGACTTGAAACTCTTGACACTGTTTCACTTACCTCTTCAGTTCAATCGGTTGCCAGGGCAACTTTCCCTGCAACATGGAGAGAGGCGCAGGTTAAGCTCCTGCACATGTCATATTTTACACCGAGGAAGGGGTCACAATGCTTGAATTCTAGTTTTAATAGGTGTCCAAAATGCTTTTTGCCCCTAGCTAATTTAGTGCATATGTTCTGGGAGTGCCCAAAAATAAGAAATTTCTGGCTGAAGGTTCAATATTGGTTGGTTAACACGCTGGGTGTCTCTCTCACCACTAAAGGTGGTCCTACTTGCTCACGATAAGGATCTACCCCCTAACAATACTAATATTGTTAATCTGACTATATTAGCAGGTAGATACTTAATCCTAAAGAAATGGAAAACTAGAGCCATCCCGAGTATAAAAGAAATTAAAAATTGTTTAAAGAAACAATGCACGGTTGAACAGGTAGATACTGATCTGCAAAGTGACGAAGATGTTAAGAAATTTTTCTCAAAGTGGTCTATATTTATAAAAACTCCCCCCCTTACGGAAATCGAATACTTAATATACCCATTTAGAAACACTGAACTAGTACTGCTGGGAATTTGGTGACTGTCCTGTTTCTCTTTTCTCTTCCCATATTTTTTCCCCTCTTCTTAAATCTTGCTGTCTTTTTTTTTTTTTTTTTTTCCCCTTGTTTTTTTTTGTTTTGTTTTGTTCTGCTTTGTTTTTTTTTCCTCCCCCTGGTATGTTATTGAAGCTGAAGGTAACCTGGGACTAGGGGGCAAGTAGGACAATGAATAGGAAGGCTTACTGGAGTATGTGTTAAGTTGTCGTTTCTTTTCAATTTTATGGGGGAAGTAAGTCATGAAGGATAAAAATGATTTTGTAAACACTAACCCAAATATGTAAACATACAGGAAATATTTTGTATTTTTTCGTTATGTTCTTTTCTTTTTTTTTTTTTCTCCCTTTTTACTTTCTGTATCCTGCTTGAAACTTCAATAAAAACTAAATTAAAAAAAAAAAAAAAAACATGCCCTATCTGAATAATGAAAGTTTGTTTTGGACTAGACTGTCCCTTTAAGCACAGTATTGAGGCTTTCACAGTATTCCAGTGCTGACTTTGAGTCAGATAGGGCATGTCAATTTAAACAACTTTCCAATTTACTTTTATCATCAAATTTGCTTTGTTGTCTTGGTATTCCTTGTTGAAAGCTAAACCTAGGTAGGCTAATGTGCTAATTTTAAGCCCTTGAAGGCTGTCTCTTATCTCAGTGCATTTTGACAGTTTTTCACAGCTAGACAGCGCTAGTTCATGTATGCCATATTGATAACATTGTGCTCACTCCTGTGGCCGTTATTTATGAGTTAGCAATGATTGGTTAAACTGCAAGTCTGTCAAAAGAACCGAAATAAGGGGGCAGTTTGCAGAGGCTCTGGGGCCCATTTATCAAAGGGCTTGCGGGCCTGATCCGACACTGCGGATCAGGTCCGCAAGACCTCGCTAAATGCGGAGAGCAATACGCTCTCCGCATTTAACATTGCACCAGCAGCTCACAAGAGCTGCTGGTGCAACGCCGCCCCCTGCTGACTCGCGGCCAATCGGCCGCCAGCAGGGAGGTGTCAATCAACCCGATCGTATTCAACCCGGTTGATTTCCGGCGATTTCTGTCCGCCTGCTCAGAGCAGGCGGACAGGGTTATGGAGCAGCGGTCTTTAGACCGCTGCTTCAAAACTTGTGTTTCTGGCGAGTCGATAAATGGGCCTGTTAGATACAAGGTAATTACAGAGGTTAAAACTATATTAATATAAACGTGTTGGTTATCTAAAACTGGGAAATGTTTAATGAAGGGATTATCTATGTTTTAAAAACAATAAAAATTCTGGAGTAGACTGTCCCTTTAATGGTCCTTTAAAGCAAAGCTATAATGTCTAATTTTCACTTGCAATTAGCTTCTCTGATATCCACTTTCCATATAAATATCTGTGAACATATGCTATTGCTTACTTGTTGAATGCCACCTAGAGTATAATTTAGGTATGACACAGACCTGCATATTTTATTTTCTCATTTCCTTAGAGTCTATGAAGCATAGTAAGTGACATGTTTTTGCTATATAATAGAAATGAGATAGTGGTTGGTGTGTAGAGATGCTAAAGAGGCTGAAATGATACATTGGTGGTACAGCATGAACAAATAGGTGGTTAGACTGGGACAAAACAGCAGATTAAGAGGTCGAGAATAACAGGAAACAGGTGGCCACACACTTTATCTGGTGTAAATAATCTCATTTACAGGGAACGGAACTGGCAAGTACAGACATCAATAATGATGGTGATTTATGGCCTGGCTTTTAATAGAAAAACTATACAGTTAGGAAGTATTTTGTAACACAACATATTACATGTTTAAATAACTGCAATGGTTTTATTATTTTATTATAACAGCAGATATGATGTCTGACAACGTGATCCTGTGCTGTCACACACCAAATGTTACATTTTTAATGCACAAATTATCATTAAATACATTTATTTAATTAAAGGGACAAATCAGCTATTCTTAAAGGGACAGTCTACACTAGAATTGTCATTGTTTTAAAAGATAGATAATCATTTTATTACCCATTCCCTAGTTTTGCATAACCAACACGATTATATTAATATACTATTTACCTCTGTGATTACCTTGTTTCTAAGCCTCTGTAAACTGCCCCCTTATTTCAGTTCTTTTGGCAGACTTGCATTTTAGCCAATCAGTGCTGACTCCTAGGCAACTTCACGTGCGTGAGCACAGTGTTATCTATATGACACACATGAACTAACACCCTCTAGTGGTGAAAAACTGTAAAAATTCATTCATATAAGAGGTGGCCTTCAAGGTCTAAGAAATTAGCATAAGAACCTCCTAGGTTTAGCTTTCAACTAAGAATATTAAGAGAACAAAGCAAAATTGGTGATACAAATAAATCGGAAAGTTGTTTAAAATTTCATGCCTTATCTGAATCATTATAATTTTATCTCAGGTCAGATATAAATAACTTCCTACACTGATCAAGCAATCTACATATAGTGTACAGCAGGGTCAGAATTCTGAAGTCTGCAAGATTTGCAACAGTGGAAGACCCCCCACAATTTTCATTGTATGAGGAAATTCTTTTCAAGTATAATGTCCCTTTAAGAACACTAAATACGCAGTAACTAGATCAGCTATTCATACAACAGATTAAAGGAAGTTACTTAAAACCACAGATCAGTAGTAATTGCCGTTTTAAAGCAAATGCTGTTTGAACTCCACCCAGTGCTCCTGTAACAGAAGACGGTGCCTGTAATGTTATCTGCTTCTAGCTAGTGACCTTTAACACACTTTCCTTCATGAATTCAAGTGCAAAGCAGCCACAGGGAAACCTTTAAATTTAGGTCTGAACATTGTGTACTATAACCGTAGCCAGTGATGACTAACATCACTGTACGAATGTGCAGCAGGACTGTCTCTGCTCCCAGGAATGAAGTGTCAAAATAATGTATTTCAATGTTTCAGACATAAAAATACTATGACAATGTTATGTGCATGAGTTATATTATATAAGAAAAAGCACTGCCTATTAAATATTAGCATAATAAAATATAATCTAGTTCTTAAAGTGATGGTAAATTTCAGACTTTAAGAATGTTGCCATTAAAAATATTTTAATGTACAAGCAAACCCTGCATAATTTATTATTTTTAAAATGAATATATATATTTTATAATAAAAGATTTATAATCCTTCTAATTGGTATCTTCTGTTTCTCTTTTGGATGGGCTGTCACATAGAGGGCAGTCCCATCCACTCTCTACATAGGCTTTCTAAGGGATTTCAAAGGGTTGGACTTCAAGACTGTCATATGACACACACACTGATTGGATATTCATTGGAATTGTTACATAAAAAAAAGAGTTCTTCCCAGTGGGCTGGCATAACATTGTAATAAAAGCATTACTATAGGCACAGATTTAACCCCTTTCATGTATAGATTAAAAAAAAGGTACACATGTACTTTTAAATGGCAAAGTTTACATATAAGGCATTTGGTTAGTTAAAGTTTACCATCACTTTAAGTTGCATCCTGCCTCTACTGAGCATGTGCAAAATAGATTTACTTTCTATCTAGCATTATCTGAATAGTAAACCAGCTTGTTACTTTAAAATATTTCTGATTTCAAGCTAGATATATATTCCTGTGCAGGCTACAGCCTCCTTGTTGGGCTGTGACATGAAGTAATTGACACTGCACAAATAAAGTTAAAAATAAAAAATAAACTTTAAACCCTTTTTAAAATGATGAATAATACATATTGCAATGATTTATATTAAGTATAACTCACTGCTTTGTGCATTTTTATTGCAACAGTGAAACAGACTGTTTTACATGCCTTTAGGTAGTTCTGTTTAGGAGCGTACCCAGAAAAATAAATTTAGTTCCAGACAAATTATGCATTAGAAGAAAAAAAAAGATTTCTGTTGTTTTATCCTATATTTGCTTATGGGGTCATTCATAATTTAGCTTAACAAAAATGTCATTTAATAATGTCAATTTAAAGCATCCCCTTACAGAAACACATTTTTTTCCTTTAGTAGAAATGTTTTTTTGTTTTTTTTTAAGGAATAAGCACGTCAATATTATTATTTTTTTTGCATGTAACTGTTAACATAGTTTATAAGGACAGTAGACTCCAAAATTGTTATTGTTTAAAAAGATAGATAATCCCTTTTATTACCCATTTGTCAGTTTTACATAGCCAACACATTTATATTAATATACGTTTTACCTCTGTAACTACCTTGTATCTAAGCCCCATTTGACAGCCCCCTTTATCACATTGCTATTTATTTATTATATATTGACTTGCAATTTAGCCAATTAGTACTGTGTCCAGCAAAACTCGAAGGGAGAGAGCACAATATATGGCACACATGAATTAGCAGTCTCTTGATGTGAAAAGCTAATAAAAAAACATGCGATAAGAGGTTGTCTGTAGTTGCTTAGAAACAGGCAGAAATTTAGAGGTTTAAATGTTATAAAGTATACTAAAGGGACACTAAACTCAATTTTTTTATTTCATGATTCAGATAGAGCATACAATTTTAAAATTTGCTAAATTTTTCTTTTTTCTCTTGCTATCTTTAATTAAAAAGCAGGAATATAAAGCTTAGGACAAGGCCCATTTTTGGTTCAGACCTGGGTTACACTTGCTGATTGGTATCTAAATGTAGATACCAATAAACAAACTCTATCCAGGGTGCTGAACTTAAAATAGGCCAGCTACTAAGCCTTACATTTGTGCTTTTTAAATAAAGATAGCAAGATAATGAAGAATAATTGACAGTAGGAGTAAAATAGAAAAATTGTATGCTCTATATGAATCATGAAAGATAAAAACTGGGTTTAGTATCCCTTTAATTTAACAATGTTGGTTGTGAAAAGCTGGGGAATGGGTAGTAAATGTGTTATCTATATTTTTAAACAATATCAATTTTGGTGTAGACTGTCCCTTTAATGTCTGTGCTATATTGCAAACAGCAATTGTTTGCACACTTTATCTGTCCCAAATTGTCCTTTGAAAAAGTGATTAGATGGTCTCAACATGGCAGCACCTATTGCTCAGGAGAACTGAGTTTCACAAATTTCAGAGATAATTTAGAGGAAAGGGGTACAAAATAAATGTGTATTGCAAAGTGTTTTTTTTTTAATCATTATTACAATATTATTTATTTATAAAATATTTTACCAGGAAGGATACATTGAGATTTCTCTCATTTTCAAGTATATCCTGGGTCCACAAAACATTGCATTGATACAATAGGGTACAATACAATACAAAAACAATATTAGTACATAATATATGCCAAATTTAACATAGAACAGGTAGGACATATAAAATCAACAATGACAGGAGCATTCTGTTTTGAGATATGTAGAGAGGGATCTCTTAAAGGATTTTAGGCTTAGGGAAGGTTTTAAAGTGTGCGGGAGGTCGTTCCATAATTGTGGTGCTCTGTAGGAAAAGGAGGACTGAGCTGCTTTCTTTTTGTATGGAGGCCGACTAAATAATGTGTTTGTACTGGATCGGAGGTTATGGGAGGTGGGAACAGCCGGGGAGAGCATTCTGCTCAGGTAGCGTGGGAGCTTCCCAGAAAAGCTCTTAAACACAAGGCAGGAAAGATGGAGGGTGCGTCTGCGTCTGGATTCCAGCGACAGCCAGTTTAGCTCTTTTAGCAAGTCACAATGGTGGGTCCTGTAGTTACATTGTAGCACAAAGCGGCAGAACGAGTTATACAATGTATTAAGTTTATTAAGGTGAGTTTGTGGTGCAGGTGCATATACTATGTCCCCATAATCCATGATTAGCATCAGCATTTGCTGTACAATCTTTTCCTTTACTGTAGGGCTGAGGCAGGATTTGTTTCTGTACAGGGCACCTAGTTTTGGATAAAGTTTAGATGCAATTATTTATATGTGGAGGCCAAAAGATAGATTGGGGTCTAACAACATACCCAAGTATTTGAAAGAGTTGACTGCGGTCAGTTTGCCAATTGATTTTGTTTTGATGCCTAGATGGGAATTTTGTAGCTTGTGTAATATAGGTCCCGTTCCAAAGATCATTGTGACAGTTTTGTCAGTGTTTAGGAAGAGTTTGTTTTTTGAGATCCACTTTTCTACCTCTGTGAACTGGTCTTGGAGCACTGTCTCAAGCAGCGGCAGATCGGATTTGTTTGCATAGATTACTGTGTCATCTGCGTACATGTGTACAGTTGAGGATTTGCAGATCATTTATGAATAATATGAATAGTAGGGGGCCGAGAATGGAACCTTGGGGAACACCACACGTGACTGGGAGAGGGAGGGAGTCGCTGTCAGAAATGGAGACATACTGTGATCCATCCGATACATATGATCAATATCAAAGTCTTTCATGTCTTTTAAAGCGATTTAAATTAATAACTGTATATAGACTTACAAATTCTTATTATAACTAATATATATATATCCCGCATAACAGAAGGAAAACTTATGTGGGATATTAAATTAATGGAAGCAGTACTGAAGTATTACAATGGAGATGTGAAGTTGGACTATCTGTTTTTACACCAGCTGATATTTTTAAACCTGCATACAAATCTATGAAATGATCCTTTCCTGTAATTTAATACTCTATTACATAATTCTTTTTCTTTACAGATCCGTTCGTCCATAACAACAATGTTATTTCCAGGAAGGCCGTTCAGTCTGTTGAGACATTTCCTGATAGCCTTTGTCCTTCTGGCTCTAAATAACACACTTGTAATATTTGTGCCGACGATTAAAGATATCTTTGGATTCATAGGTACCTATTCTTATTATTATAATCCATTTGCAATATTCTTGTTACTTTTTTACACATTCTATACTGATAATATGTCTTAAACTTACCCACAAGTTTCTGCATATTTAAATAGATACGTTTAAAATAGTGTTAACGTTGCAATAAGAATAGAAACAATGAGATAGGAGCGCCTAAGCAAAAACGAGTTAATCCTGCTGCTAATACAGTTAAACCCCTCAGATTAAACTAAATGTGGTGCCGAAACAAGGGTAGTGTTTAGCAGCGCTAAAAAGAACGGATATGTTAAATTATAATATCGTTTCTGTATATTTACAAAATGTAATATATAAAAAGTATAATAAAATAAGCAAATCAAATTTGAATAACAATCTGTACAATCAATGTAGGGATTTCTCCCAGATTGGACCAATATGACAATATGGTATACATAATAAAAAGGTTTACGTTAAAATGTCAACATTAACGAATGTATATAAGCAAATATTGCATGGAGGATCAGTGATTTAAAACACCATATGCAGGGAGTTACAAATAAAGTGACAGATGATAAATGCTTTTAGTAAAGTGGCAGTTCACAATCCCCTCAGCGGATCTCACTGCGTCCAGAGAGATGGTAGAGGTTATGAGGATAGGCGGTTACCTTTAATGCTCTCCCCTCGGCGGATCTGACCGCATCCAGAGGGATTATGAGGGTAATGGGTTTAGAAAGTTACCTTAGTTACTTCCAAGACTTTAGTAAAGGTTTCTGTGTTTTCCCATTGCTCTATCTTCCTTGTGAGTACATCCAAATATGTATGCAATGCGTGGGCGAGGCTCCGGTTGCGAGCGCATAGTCACCTGACTCTATACTTTAGAGGTTGGATGTCATGTATTAGCCCAAAGTATAAAGATGATAGCGATTGATGCAATGTGCAATCCTCTTAGTGCTTAATCTGGTTTGCTGAAGTGAAGTGTCCTACACCTCCCCCTATCCAGTTTCTAAGAAGCCTTAGGGTAGGTGTTTCGTTTATACAGCAAAGTTACAGATGTTTGCCGTAAACCTCCGATCCAAATAAAAAGTTCCAATAAAACAGCCAAACTGAAATGACTGAAAGTGACGGTAAGTCTGTCTGAAAGTGGCAGCAAGTCCTGCTCTTGTGTTGCAATAAGAACAGACAGAAGATATGGGCCTTAACACTCTTGTAAAATTGAATTTGCACTATAATGTATGGATATGGAAGTCAGTATTAAACTGTCATGATTTAGATTGCAAACAATTTAAAAAAATGTTTCAAATTACTTATGTTATAAAATTTACCTTTTTCTCTTAGCATCCTTTTTTAAACATTTAATCATTAGAAAAAAGGGGTGCCTCATAGTGCAATACTATTTTAAAGTATATCACACATCCTGTGACACTGCTGACAATATGTAAAAGTGCAGTATTGGTGATACAGGTGCTGCTCGCCGGGTGTGACAAATGACCAGTAAAATCTTTATTCAACAGCTTGAAACGAGTGTTGTCAACACTGGCTGTTAAAATGTATCTCTTTTACATAAGATCATACTGAGGTAGGCCCAGGAGTGTGCACAGATTAAGCATTATGTGTTTAACATTATTACAGACATTATGATCATTGTTGCTAGCCCATGAGCTATAAAGTAACCAATACATGTGCACTAGCACAGTATGTTCTTATGGAAAAGAGCAACGTTTCAACAAAGGCAGCTAAAATACGTCAATTTAAAGGTACAGTCTACCATAGAATTGTTATTGTTTTAAAAGATAGATAATCCCTTTATTACCCATTCCCCAGTTTTGCATAACCAACAGTTATATTAATGTACTTTTTACCTCTGTGATTACCTTGTATCTAGGAACCTTCTTCCAGCCCCCTGATCACATGACTGTGACTGTTTATTATCTATTGTCTTAAATATAGCATTGTTTTGTGCTAGATCTTAAATAACCCCCTGTGCCTGAACACAGTGTTATCTACATGGCCCACGTGTACTTTGTCTCTTTGTGTTGAAAAGAGATTTAAAAAGCATGTGATAAGGGGAAGCCCTCAAAGGCTTAGACATTAGCATATGAGACTACCTATGTTTAGTTTAAACTAAGAATACCAAGAGAAAAAAGCAAATTTGATGATAAAAGTAAATTGGAAAGTTGATTAAAATTAAAAGTCCTATCTGAATAATGAAAGTTTAATTTATACTAGACTGTCCCTTTAATAATAAAACTCAATTGATGCTTTGTTTTTTTTAATTATTTAAGGTGTCTGAATCATGGAAGCTTCATTTTTATTTCCTAAGTCCCTTTAAAGTGACATAAAACCTAACATTTTTCTTTCGTGATTCAGGTAGAACATACATTTTAAACAACTTTCCAGTTTACTTCTATTGTCTATTATCAAATCTGCTTCATTCCCTTTGTATACCTTGTAAAAGGAGCAGCAATGCACTACTGGGAGTTAGCTAAACATTTCTAGTGAGCCAATGACAAGAGGCATATATGTGTAGCCACCAATCATTAGCTAGCTCCTAGTTGTGCATTGCTGCTCCCAAGCCTACTCAGGTATGCTTTTCAACAAAGGACACATAGAGAACATAACATAAGTAATAGAAGTACATTCTAAAGTTGTTCAAAATGATGAGCTCTAAATGAATAATGAAAGTTTAATTTTTACTTTACTGTTCCTTTAAGGGCCACATCATTTTATATATATAAATATATATTATAACTAGTTTATGTTGCAGTTTACTAGAATATTCTATGTGTATCAACTAACGTTATTCTTTCTCTCACAAAAGGTGCGTCAGCTGCAACACTGTTAATATTCATTCTTCCAGCTGCTTTTTATTTGCGAATAGTGAAAAAGGAGCCTTTCCGTTCACCACAGAAAATTGGGGTAAGTTTTCATGAGTTTTCAAGGCTTTAGTAAATAGATTTAGGGAGGTGGAGCAAAGTTGCATTGTCCACAAAAAGCTGACATAAAATGAAACAGGATTACCAATTTTGTTTAATTCTCTTGGTATCTTTTGTTGAAGGAGCAGCAATGCATTACTGTGAGCTAGCTAAACACACCTGTAAGCCAATGGCATATATGTGCAGCCACTAGTCAGCAGCTAGCTCCTGAGCCTACCTAGGTATGTTTTTCAAATAAAGATACCAAGAGAACTAAACAAATTATATAATAGAAGTATGTTGGAAAATTGTACTCTCATGAAGGAAATATTTTCAGTTGTATCTCCCTTTAAAGCTTGAAACTAAGCTGTAAACTGATGAAATGATCATAAAACAGCTGAAACACATATAAAATGGCACTAAATGTAATGGGCCAGATTACAAGCGGAGCACAAAATATCCCTTACGCAAGTGTGATATTTGCGCTCCACTCAGTAACACTAGCGCATGCAAATGAGAGCACGGTTCCATAGGCTCACAATGGGAGCCTCGTTCT
Organism: Bombina bombina; assembly: GCF_027579735.1. NCBI lineage: Eukaryota > Metazoa > Chordata > Amphibia > Anura > Bombinatoridae > Bombina > Bombina bombina. The sequence continues at coordinate 221,460,448 of NC_069504.1, read as the reverse complement.
CATGCCATCAGACACGACATGAGAACAAAGCAGCTAAGGGGAGTAAGTCGCGCAGCGATGGTCAGAAAGTATTAAAGATATATGTATATGAATGTATGCACATATATTTATTTGTATATATTGTATATGTGTATATACACACATTAACACATAAATATATAATATATATGTATATAAGCATATACAGATATATTTATAGAGAATACATAGTTCCCCATAGGCCACAATGTAAAGGCATTTTTCAGTGCCGTTTTTTTTATAACACCCCACACGCTCACTTTAAGCCCATAAAACTGCTTTGTGCAGTCATTTTTATTAAAAAATAAAGATGCTAATATTTTTTATTTGTAACAGGGATATGCACACTTAATTTGGGGGGCAATTGGGAGACCTTTTTCAAATTTAACCAGAGGTCTGAGCTTGAATTTGCCCGTTTACAGGCACGTGATAAATGAGTGATCCATTTGTAATCTAGCTCAGTATGTTTTATTTTACATTCTGGCAATTTTAATGTAATAATATTATTGTATTTTAAATGCTATCATATTGTATTTTGATATAATACCATATTTAATTGTCAGAATTTTTCTACATTTTAATATGCATATTTTATTTTCTGCCCCTGTCCAAATTGTCATTACAACACCTGTATTTGCTATAAGCTATCGCAAATGTAAAGCATGAGTTAAATAAAAGGTTTACCGATTGAGTCAGATACACAGATGCAGCAGGATTTTGACCCATTATAAGCATTATAGACTTTTTCTAGAAAAAGAAAAATTGCACTGCAGGATTCATATTTAACAAATCTGTAATACCTAAAGTAAATCTCTATTTTTTATTCAACATGCATTTCAGTTTATCTAAATGACCTAGGAGACTGTGACTCCTCTGTAACTAATATGTTGTTTTTTAGTTTCACCACAAGGGGGAGTATGGCCACCTTGCAAGAAATTCTAAATAGCAGCTTCTTAGCCTAATTTGAAACAAACTGGTGCTCATTATTTTTATTGTTGAGTTTTGAAATTACAAATCAGTTCAAAATAATTTAAACATTTTTGTTAAAATATTTTTTTTCCTTCCATTAAAAAAAATAAATGAAAATATTTTATATGCAAATAGATACTGTTTTATTACTCTTGCGCCCTTTTATCTTTTGTATTCTATTGCCTGCTTTACACAAATTAAATGTTTGCCTCTGCAAAGGATACTAAATAGTAAACATACAGGACTATAGTCCATGATCTGCTACCAGTTACAATGTTGTGCTATGCAAAGAAAATATGTTGTATCAAGTTCCTTTTTTAGTTTAGAAAAAATACCATAAACATTTTCAGCTAGATTACAAGTGGACCCGCTAATTTATCTCACGCCCATAAATGGGAAAATTTGCCCGTTTACAGGAGCGTGATAAATAACCAGTGGCTGGTTATTGCTACCACAAGCTTGCGGTAGAAATTAGTGCTCCGAAAATTAACCAGAGGCCATTTGCCCCCAAAATAAAGCATATTGTGGGTTTTTATTAAAAAAATATGTAGCTTTTTATTTATTTATTTATTTATTTATTTTTTAAATAAAAACAAACTGCACAAGCAGTTTTTAGGGGTTAAAGTTGATGGGTGTGGGGTGTTGTTACAAAAATTTTCAGTCTATGGGGAACTGTGTGTTCCCTGTTATTATATATGTATATGCATATATATATATATATATATATATATATATATATATATATATATATATATATATATATGTGTGTATGTATGTATGTGTGTGTATATGTATGTATGTATATGTGTGTGTGTGTGTGTGTATGTATGTATGTATGTGTATGTGTGTGTATATGTATGTATATGTGTGTGTGTGTGTGTATGTATGTGTGTGTATATGTATGCATGTATATGTGTGTGTGTACAGGGAGTGCAGAATTATTAGGCAAATGAGTATTTTGACCACATCATCCTCTTTATACTCCAATCTGTATAGGCTCGAAAGCCTACTACCAATTAAGCATATTAGGTGATGTGCATCTCTGTAATGAGAAGGGGTGTGGTCTAATGACATCAACACCCTATATCAGGTGTGCATAATTATTAGGCAACTTCCTTTCCTTTGGCAAAATGGGTCAAAAGAAAGACTTGACAGGCTCAGAAAAGTCAAAAATAGTGAGATATCTTGCAGAGGGATGCAGCACTCTTAAAATTGCAAAGCTTCTGAAGCGCGATCATCGAACAATCAAGCGTTTCATTCAAAATAGTCAACAGGGTCGCAAGAAGCGTGTGGAAAAACAAAGGCGCAAAATAACTGCCCATGAACTGAGAAAAGTCAAGCGTGCAGCTGCCATGATGCCACTTGCCACCAGTTTGGCCATATTTCAGAGCTGCAACATCAATGGAGTGCCCAAAAGCACAAGGTGTGCAATACTCAGAGACATGGCCAAGGTAAGAAAGGCTGAAACACGACCACCACTGAACAAGACACACAAGCTGAAACGTCAAGACTGGGCCAAGAAATATCTCAAGACTGATTTTTCTAAGGTTTTATGGACTGATGAAATGAGAGTGAGTCTTGATGGGCCAGATGGATGGGCCAGTGGCTGGATTGGTAAAGGGCAGAGAGCTCCAGTCCGACTCAGACGCCAGCAAGGTGGAGGTGGAGTACTGGTTTGGGCTGGTATCATCAAAGATGAGCTTGTGGGGCCTTTTCGGGTTGAGGATGGAGTCAAGCTCAACTCCCAGTCCTACTGCCAGTTTCTGGAAGACACCTTCTTCAAGCAGTGGTACAGGAAGAAGTCTGAATCCTTCAAGAAAAACATGATTTTCATGCAGGACAATGCTCCATCACACGCGTCCAAGTACTCCACAGCGTGGCTGGCAAGAAAGGGTATAAAAGAAGAAAATCTAATGACATGGCCTCCTTGTTCACCTGATCTGAACCCCATTGAGAACCTGTGGTCCATCATCAAATGTGAGATTTACAAGGAGGGAAAACAGTACACCTCTCTGAACAGTGTCTGGGAGGCTGTGGTTGCTGCTGCACGCAATGTTGATGGTGAACAGATCAAAACACTGACAGAATCCATGGATGGCAGGCTTTTGAGTGTCCTTGCAAAGAAAGGTGGCTATATTGGTCACTGATTTGTTTTTGTTTTGTTTTGTTTTTGAATGTCAGAAATGTATATTTGTGAATGTTGAGATGTTATATTGGTTTCACTGGTAAAAATAAATAATTGAAATGGGTATATATTTGTTTTTTGTTAAGTTGCCTAATAATTATGCACAGTAATAGTCACCTGCACACACAGATATCCCCCTAAAATAGCTATAACTAAAAACAAACTAAAAACTACTTCCAAAACTATTCAGCTTTGATATTAATGAGTTTTTTGGGTTCATTGAGAACATGGTTGTTGTTCAATAATAAAATTAATCCTCAAAAATACAACTTGCCTAATAATTCTGCACTCCCTGTATGTATGTATGTATGTATGTATGTGTATATATATATATATATATATATATATATATATATATATAAACACATAACTATATATGTATATATTCATATATATTTAAACCTGAAGCCCATCAATGAGTGACTTACCCCTTTCGCTGCGCTAGGTCTCTATTGGAGCCTAGGGAAGCGTGGTCTCATGAGCACAAAAGCTTCCCTGCAATGGTCACGTTGACATTGCACATCACTTGTAATACCCGCGCACTTTTGCATGCAATGGTATTACAAAGTGAGAGCAAATATCTCCCTCGCAAAAGCGATATTTTGCGCTCCACTTGTAATCTGGTCCTATATATCCGATTTTCTTATGTCATATTTCAGTATATTAATGCACAACAAAGCTGGCCACTAACAGCGGGATACTAGATGTTTTTTTGTGGGTGGTGAATTTGTAAAACTTGCTTGAGCTTGCAGTGCACACCCATACAATGGATTTAAATCAGTTAGTCATGGAGTTTGTATTGAGTTTATCATGTTCTTGCTTTATAAAAACTGAACAGCAGAGGGCAGGATATTATAAAAGAAGCAAAATTGCACAAAGAAAATGCTTTACTATGTTGGAACATTGTTTTATTGCACTATTACTCGCATATAACTATGTGTTTAACACCTGAAAAGAGGTTAAATTCATAGTTAAAGGGACACTGAACCCAATTTTTTTCTTTTGTTTTTCAGACAGAGCATGACATTTTAAGCAACTTTCTAATTTACTCCTATTATCAAATTTTCTTCATTCTCTTTGCATCTTTATTTGAAATGCAATAATTTAAGTTTAGATGCCGGCCCATTTTTGGTGAACAACCTGGGTTGTTCTTGCTGCTTGGTGGATAAATTCATCCACCAATAAAAAAAAGTGCTCTCCAGAGTTCTGAACTAATAAAAATGCTTAGATGCCTTCTTTTTCAAATAAAGATAGCAAGAGAACTAATAAAAATTGATAATAGGAGTAAATTAGAAAGTTGTTTAAAATTGCATGCTCTATCTGAATCACGAAAGAAAAAATTTGGGTTCAGTGTCCCATTAAAAGTCAGCTCCATAGCAGCAATGCACTAATGAGATCTAGCTGAACACATCTGGTAAACCATTGAACACAAACATATTTATGTAGTCACCAATCACTAGTAAGCTACGTGTAGTGTGTTATTGTTCCTGAGCTTACTTAGGTATGCATTTCAACATAAATAACTACATTTAGCCACCAATCAGCAAGCGCTACCCAGGTGCTGAACCAAAGATGGGCTGGCTCGTAAGATTACATTCCTGCTTTTTCAAATAAAAATATCAATAGAATGAAGAAAAATTGATAACAGGAGTAAATAAGAGAGTTGCTTAAAATTGCCTGCTCTATCCAAATCATGTCCCTTTAAGATTTAACAGCATGCATGATTATTTTGCAGAACAAAATTAGTGGTATGTTAAAGGGACAGTCTGCACTAAAATTGTTATGGGTTAAAAGATAGATAACGCCTTTACTACCCATTCCCCAGCTTTGCACAACCACTAATGATATATTAATATACTTTATAACATTTAAACCTCTAAATTTCTGCCTGTTTCTAAATCACTACAGGAAGCCTCTTATCACATTCTTTTTATTTGCTTTTTTTACAACAGGAAACTGCTAGTTCATGTGGGCCTTATAGATAACATTGTGTTCACACCCGAGGAGTTATTTAAGAGCTAGCACAACACAGTACTAAATGCAAGTCAATAGATAATAAATAAATAGTCATGTGATCAGGGGGCTGTCAGAAGATACTTAGATACAAGGTAATTACAGAGTTAAAAAGTGTATTAATATAACTGTGTTGGTTATGCAAAATGGGTGAATGGGTAATAAAGGGATTATCTATCTTTTAAAACAATAACAATTCTATTGTAGACTGTCCCTTTAATACTGCTGTAGAGAATGCCATTTTAAATAATTTTCCAATTTACATCTATTATCTAATTTGCTTTGTCCTCTTGGTATGCTGTGTTCAAAAGTGTTTTTCGGTAGGCTCAGGAACAGCAATTAACTACTGGGAGCTAGCTGCGCATAAATACCTCTTTTTCAACAGCTCACCTTACATTTGGTTCAAATAAAGTATATATATTTTTGTCTTTGCAGGCATTTATTTTCCTTATAATTGGAGTGATATTTATGATTGGAAGCCTTTGTCTCATCGTATCGGACTGGATTCAAAACCCTTCCTCTTCTAAACACCATTAAGCCTTTTAACATTCAGAGAAACTTTTCCTTGGAAATACAGCTGGATGACTTTTTTTCATGCCAGTGTAAACAACTGGAAAATAATTAGACTCCAAAAAGGATGCCGAGTCCAAAGACTTTTTATGGTACCAAGATGTGAAACACAATTCATTTTTACTTAGACTTTGTTATTTATGTATTGAAAAAAATATTATTACTATTTTTGTATCTAGATATTTTAAAATGGCACTCGTTCTCTGTGTAGCTTTGGTACAAGTGAGTACTCAAGCAAATGAAAAGAAATAATTGCTGGATACAAAAAATGCCTTTAACAGTACTGGAATTTATGTGACCAAAAGTGTTTCTTTGCTAACAATGAGAGATTTTTTTATATAATGATGGTGTCTTTCTGAGTTTTATTCACATTACTTTACATGTTTGTAGTTTTATATATATATATATATATATATATATATATATATATATATATATATATATATATATATATATATATATATATATATATATATATATATATATATTAAGAAAAGTGTGTTGTAAGAATTAGTGTATTCACATTATATAACCAATCTACAAAACGGCTTGTCAGGTATTTATAGTGTATTGACTACGTATAATGTTTCTAAGTTCCAATTTCCTTGGTCATGATAACAATACAAGATTTTAGTCAATCCAAATTTTAGCACAAAACTAAGACATCTACTGACTGAGGAAGATTTCACCACCTGTCAACCGACCTTTTGTTAAGTCAGCTAAAATAGCTAACTTGGAAAAAAATGTTCAAGTCAGCTATTTTTGCAAGGCAATTTTGTTTAACCGAACTATAGTAAGCCTCAGGTTTAAAATCAATTAACAAATACAGTTGTCTGTCATTTTAGAGCAGTTTGGACTGGAAAAATTAATTAAATAATATTAAAGGATCTTTAAATGCACGATAATAGCATAATCATCAAATTGAAAATAGAAAGGCAATGTAATAAAACCTAATTCAGTTTTCAAATGAGAAGTGGATTTTTCTTCTGCCAACGTTCATGGTTTCTTTTCAGTCCTCTGTCCCTGTATCATGTGACATTTATCGGCCAATCGCAGACCCATATACATATATAATATGAACCCTTACCCATGCTCAATAAAATATGACATTTCATACTGTATGTACAATTAAATAACATTTAATTTCATATTATTTTTATTTAATGTACAATCTGATGTTATTGTATTCAAAATATGCTATTATTGCATTATAATGCCATATATGTATTTTGGTTTTATCTGTGTTCTACCTCCTAAGTCATTTCATGAATGATTTTACTCAATTTAAAGTGATTTGAAACCAAGCAAATTCTTTAAAGCCAATCAGAAATCAATTTAAGCAAGTTGGATAAGAAGTTAGTTAAACCTGGTTTCTTTTAAAGTCAGCCAAAGTCACTTGCATTGTTTTGACAGTTTAAATTAATGTGGGTAGCTGGTAATATTTTGGCTGACTTGATACAGCAGAGTTTAACTGACCTTTTTCAAAACAACCTTTTACCCAAGTCGTTTAGAAGTTCACAACTTTGTGGCTAGGCCCATAAGACAGAATGAGACTCACAAGCACTTGTACTCAAACAGAAATATATCCTCAAATCCTGGCTTGATCTTGTGACCTGAGGATAAGTGTTGGGACCACAACATAAACCTCACATGAAACCCCCATGCATAAAAAACTAAATTTGCAAATCTTGAGAAATCATTTGTTATACGTAAGTCAAATCACTCTTCCATAAATATATAAAAAGTGTTATCTCTTTTTTAGATTTGTGGCATCTTTTGTCATGAAAATAGTATCACACTCTTTTTCAAAGGTATAGAATATTTGTACTAATGAATCAAAGCCACAAATCTCCACCATCAAATGAACTAGAAAACAATTACTGCCTTCCTTCAGGTATAATGATCTCAGAGTACGCTGGAACTCTTTGCTTAGCTAGATTAGTATAGTGCAGTTTTGCTAATGATCTTTGTGTACGAGGCTAATCTTTACTTAGATTAATATGGTGCAGTTTAGCTAATGATCTCTGTGTACGATGGAACTCTTTTGCTTAGGTTAATATGGTACAATACCGTTACATTACGCATGGTTTGAGTTGATGTTAGCCCCAAAGCACTAACACGGTACGGCAGCAAGAAGAGGGTTATCAAGCTTTGTCTTTTTTTTTTTTTTTTTTTTTAAATATTGGAGCTGTGAATTTTTTTCCATAAATTACCATACTCGTAGGTGCTGTGGTATAAATATTTGTATTTTTTTCTTGAGCTAGATTCAGTGAACAATGTTTATACAGATAACAGTTTTGTCTTCCAGAATGATAATAAGAAATGTAATGACAGCACTTGGGATATGGAAATATTAGTATTTTCATATTTATGTAAAGGATACAGAGTGGTCAGTGCAGGAAACTGGTTTAAAAATATTTATGTATATAATAACGGAACTGTATCAATTAGATGTTTAGCGCTAGTACACTTTTCTTTTGTAATAAATATTAATGTTTATCTCATCTTTCATGCATTTTTCTATGTTTAAATGTTTGGTTGGGATGGATTAAAAATGTATTTGTATTTTTAAAAAAACCTTAGTCTTTATGGAAACCAGTAGGTTACATAACACTGCCTGTTGGTCTATATATATATATATATATATAAATCAATGTAAATATTTGCATAGGAAATTAGTACATCTAAGCAAGTATCCCCGCTTGCTTTTCCCCAGAAATTCTTAATATACAATGTTTCCAATGCACAAGAGAATTGTGGGTAAGATATGCAAATTAGATATGCAAATTCTCAGTTTTTTGCTTCAAAAATACTGTTTTGACACAGCGATCCTTTTAAACAGAATTATGACCGCAAAACATAACTCATGGAACTCATCAGTAGGAGATAGATTTCTGGTTGCTGCATTGGAAAAGCTATTTTCATGGTTAAACCAAAATTCATTAAAATTATGGGGGGAGATAAAAAACTGAAATTAAAATCCTCCATGTCTCAAAATTAAATCAATATAAATATTTGCATAGGAAATTAGTACATCTAGGCAAGTATCCCCGCTTGCTTTTCCCCAGAAATTCTTAACATACAATGTTTCCAAAGTATGGGGGAGATCTTTTTTAATCTCCCCCCATCATTTTAATATATATATATATATATATATATATATATATATATATATATATATATATATATATATATATATATATATATATATATATATCTGAAAAGGTAACAAATGGATCTGCCTATCCAGAGACCAGCAGTCATTGCAAGTTTCCCTCATGAGCTCACTCACAGCCTGAGAGAAGCTACCGCACATTGTATAAATGTATATGCAGTAGCTTGTCTCAGACTCTGAGGAAAAAGGTTGCATATAGGGGCAGCTGGCAGCTGCAGATGAGTGACACTTTTTAACTTAAAAAAAAAAAAACTGGAAACTGATGTTTTCAATCCTTTTTCAGGGGCTATTGTGGATTACTGTTAGTAAAGTTTTTGCTGCTGTAATTTTTTTGAATAGATAATTATACAATGGGATATTGTAGATACGTCAATAAGAAGCCATACAAAAGAATATACAGAAATGTACATAAATATCACAATTAATACAGATGAGTATTCTCTATTATTTCATATGTAGAAACCCATCTTTGTTATCCATACTATATTGTATGCGCTTGAACCAGGGTTGTTTATTATTTAACTATTGGGTTCTGTGTATCTCTACTTGTGAAGAGTTTTGTTAAATTTATGGTGGACTCAGTGGCATCACTAGGGGGGTGCGGGCCGCACCTGGGTGACACCCTCAGGGGGTTATACAAATATTATTTTTTTTTTTTTTTTTTTTTATTTATTGAAATTAAAAGAAATAAAACGTTGAGATGCATAGATTTTTTTTATTAGAGGGGCTGGCATTTGTGAACATTGGTGGGACTGGGGAAGTTGTAGACACACAATTTTTTTGCCCCTTGAGCCAGTGCTGCAATTTCAACAAATAGTTTTCCCGGCTGCTTTTGCTTGTTTGTACTTTGCTTCTCCCCTGCCCAATTTCTCTATGAATGTTGTGGGCATGCCATGGGGCTTGCAAAGTTGCGCTGCTAGCCTGAACCTGCCTGCCTATCTGTGCTCACTGCTCGGTGACATGTGGAGCAGTGGAGTCACTCACTGCTGTGCTGTCTCTCTAAACGGGAACTGGGAAATCGTGAGGGGATGCCTGGCACCTGACCGCATGACTGTTTGACACTGTCTCTAAAGTGAAGGAGCCACGTATGATGCCCACCAGACCTTTACGGTTACGGTACACTAAGTGCACACTGAACAGGTAGGAGGGCGGGCGGGGATCTGGGGGTGGGCAGAGTGCAGAGGTGATTGGCCATAAGAAGCGGTAGGCACGTGGCCCGGGGCTGTGCACTGACAGACTTGGAACAGAGTCAGAGAGCAGAATTTTCATAGTTTGCACGCCTAAACCTTTTCTTCAGTGATTTATTTTAGAGTGCTCTGTTTATCTTTCATTTGATGCTCTGCTGAGCCAGGGAGCAGCTCTAGGCATGAGCTTTATAATTAATGCAGTGCAGTTTACATATTTTGTATGTGTGTTTCTGAGTTTTTGTGTGTGTGTGTGTTTTTGTGTGTGTGTTTGAGTGTGTTTCCGAGTGTTTGTGTGTGCATCTGAGTATGTTTTAAAGTGTGTCTGAGTGTTTGTATGTGTGTGTGCCTGTGTTTTTGTGTGTGTCTGCTTTCTGGGGGGGGGGGGTGACACCATAACTTAACGCACCGGGTGACACCAACCCTAGTGACGCCACTGGGTGGACTATAGATGAAAGCACCAGTGATTAAAAAGTGCAATACAGAGGTTAATAGCTGGAAGTGAGTAACTCTTGTATACAATAAATACTGCCTATAGAATGTAATTTTTCTTATAAAATCACTCTTTAAAATGGGTCTTATTTGATCATAATGTCAAACACTTCTTGTGTTTTCCAGATATTTGGGTTTACAATTACAGTTTTTCTCACATATCTATTACTTGATTTGGCATTTCGGCACATGAACAGAATCCCAAATCATAAAATAAAAAACTATTTTTTTTAAAGTACATCACACACATACTGTACATTTGTTTAGTATAAATATATATAATGCACGTGCTGTTTTTTTGTATGTAGGAAAGCTCAAGTCATATTGTGTGCAGTAGCAATTTTTAATGCAAAATAAATTAGCCTATTAATGCAGATTGTTTATCCAATTTTGTTTTAAATTCAAACATTGAAAGTAGTTGAATGTCTACTTTACTGCAAATAAAATGTGTTCTCAGTTTAACTCACAAAATAAATAATAAATTGTATTATAATAATACAGCGAAAGATTTGGGGTTAAGCTGTTTTGTCTATGTTAACATAATCATCTCAGTTACTCAATATCAATTTTATTTACTAGAAGATGAACCTATGTTAATGTACTGTAAACCCAGGAAATCTGGGCAGATTTAACTTTTTAGGATTAAAAAAATCTGTAGAGGTCATTTTTTTTATTAATTTTTTTGTGTGTGTGTCATTATTTTCATAGTGATAAATTAGTACATCCCCCTTCACTTACATTAAACTTATATAGATGATAGTAGAAACACTAACTTGAATTTCTTTTCAAATGCACAAATATAAATATTAAGTGTAATGTAGCTTGATATGGGATGGATTTTTACAAATTGGATTGTAATATGTTATATTAGTTTGTAATATTGTTTGAAAAAAATATTTTTTAGCAGATATATATCTAATAAAAAAACTTTTTAAAATATACAGTGTTTTGTCTCATTTAGAATTTGTTTGCTTATATTTTTCATTTAATAAAATTAACATATTCATCTTTTTAATGTAATTATTTTTCTTTGGGCACTGACTGGCATTATAAACAATATTATGAAATATATTCTGGAAAAATATGTCAATGTAAAAATACACAAGTATTTTAATTAATTCATAGCTGTTAGATCATCTCCTTATATTTATTGGAACAATTGTATTTACCATAATATTGTTCAAATACTATCAACATTAACCTATCACTGCCAGCATTCTTCTCAACAAATAACAGTTAATACCTCTAGGGAAATAACCCCAGCATGCCCACAGTACCCACAACCAAATTCTTGGCACCCTTGGATGCTCGACCTAGCCATCATGACCCCACCACCAGGTATTCTCTTTAAGCGACCCTCACTTGCCTAAACCCTACAACCAAAATTATTTTGCACTACAAGGAATCCCTCCTAAAGGACTCCCACCATGATCTCGCCAACCAACAAATTTATTGTCCCCTCCAAGCTTACCCTCTACTGTAAACAAAATATCAAGTTTTTCCTTTAATACCCCAATTAAAAGGTTTTTTTTTTCTGCTAGTGAGCATCTTGCCAATCCTCCTGTCCCTAGTGGGAAAAATCGAGAAAAGTGTATATTTCTCTGAAGATCCTTCATTGGTTAAAGGGATACTAAAACCAAATTTTTTTCTTTCATGATTAAAATAAGTCATGCAATTTTAAGAAGCTTTCTAATTTACTCCTATCATAAATTTTTATTTGACAAAAACAGGAATTTAAGCTTAGGAGCCAGCCCATTTAGTTTAGTCATTTAGCAATCAGCAGTGGTTCTCTTCCTATCTGTATAACCGTACCTTTAGTGTAGCCTTCTCTGGGGCATCCTCTGCTCTGTTACCATTTTCTGTTGGGGTACCAGAAGGCTCTGTCCTCGGTCCCCTTCTCTTCTCAATCTACATGTTATCTTTTGTTCCTTAATAAAGTCCCACAGGTTTCAATATAATTAGTATGCCAATGACACCCAAATCTACCTCACTGCACCAGACCTATCTCCTTCCTTGCTAACCTGTGTCACTAACTGTCTTTCTCATATCTCATCTTGGATGTCCTCTCACTACCTTAAGCTAAATCACTCCAAAGCTGAGCTCCTTATTTTCCCCCCTTCTTCCAAAATCTCCACCCCCACTTCTCTATAACTGTCTAACTCCATCATTACCCCTACCCCGAATGCCCAATGTCTTGGGATCATACTAGATTCAGATCTTTCTTTCACTCCTCACATTCAGTCCTTGGCTAAAGCCTGCTGTTTCCACCTTAAAAACATCTCTAAAATGAAACATTTCCTTACACAAGACACAACTAAGATTTTAATTCATCCTCATCCTTTCCCGCCTTGACTACTGCAACTCCATCCTCTATGGTCTCCCTATTTACCGCCTAGCTCCTTTGCAATCCATAATGAATGCCTCTGCCAGGCTCATCTTCCTTACACGTCGCTCTTCATCTCCTGCACCTCTCTGCTAATCCCTTCACTGGCTTCCTCTTGCCTCCAGGATTAAAATGAAAATGCTCACTCTGACATACACAGCCCTCAACTGCACTACTCCCCCCTATCTCTCAGACCTTTCCTCCAGATACTATCCCTCCTATCCCCTTTGCTCTGCTCACAATCTCCTACTCTCATCTTCTTCTCTTGTTACCTCCCACATTCCCGTTTACAGGACTTCTCCAGACTGGCTCCCATCTTGTGGAACTCTTTGCCATGCTCCTCAAGACTCTCCCCTAATTTTGAAAGCTTCAAGCGCTCCCTAAAGACTCTACTATTCAGGTATGCATACAACCTACACTAACCTTTCCTAACTCCATTGCTATCCCCTTGAACCCCTTAGCATGTAAGCCTATGAGCCCAGATGTTTGTATATCACCTTCATAAGAGCTGACTACAACAGTGCAACTCAGGGCCCTCAACCCATTTGATCCCTATAAATGTTATCTTGTATACCGCCTATGTTCATAGACCTGTGGAATCTGTTGGTGCTCTACAAATACCTGAAAATAATAAATAATAAAAAAATAAAGGGTGTAGTGTAAGAATTGAGCCCCTGTATAATAGTTCGATTTTCTGAGTAGGAACCCAACTTGTATAACTTGACTGTGATTATTGGGTATTGCTAGAGTTACTTTTTTGCTTGAATACCTGTGTATTACTCTGCTGCGCTTGCTGAACTGTGCTCTGAACAATACCCAAGCGGTTGCTCCAGCCTTGCAGTGAAGCTTGTTCCATTTGTCTTGTTGCCCTTATAATAGAAAGAGCTTGTGTACAGGGGCAAAACTACAGGGGGTGCAGAGTCCGCAATTGCGACTGGGCCCCCAAACATTGACCTGCCACTGCCTGCACTGATATCATGTGAGTGTGACATGATGCTTCACTAGTGTCTCTGACTACAGGGGTTAGTCTTTCTGTTTTACCCAGTGGTGTTTATGTGTGTGTGTGTATGTGTGTATGTATGTATGTGACTGTGTGTGTATTTATGCATGTATGTGTGTGTTTGTGTGTATGTTTGTGAAACCAGCAAATTAAAGAACTTGTTACTACAGCATGGGGGGAGGGGGTAAACAGTGTCACTATACAGTACCATTATATACAGTCTGAGGGGGCAGGCCTATGTCACAGACTACTGTGGTCACTTTATAAAGTACTGGGGCAGGTAGGGTCAGGCCAGCCATCTTACTGGCAGATTACAGACTGTGTCACTGACTCACTATATACAGTACTGGTGGGTTAAACAGTGTCACTATATACAGTAATATGGGGTCAGACCATCCCACAGACTGTGGGCACAGGGTACCTCCTTTTGCAGACATGTAATCTGATTCACATTTTTTTCTGTATTAAATTATATAAAAAAAAAAAAGATATGCATCAAATTCACTTTTTTTTGGTGGGGGGGCATTCTTAGATTCTTGGACCTGGGCCCTGTGGTTTCTAGTTACGCCTCTGCTTGTGTAAACAAAATGTCTACAGCTTGGCAGTGCAACTTGTTCCAGTTGTACTGTTAACCTTTTACTGGAGCAAACTTTTATATCTGATTACTGCTTCACCTGTATCATCATACTGTGGTCTGCTAGTATCCAGTCTCCGGCTGACATGTCTTACATTTCTGACTTTATCTACTTCTGCAAGTATTATTCACCATATATTTTACTACATTCCTTATTGTTCCACATTTGAGTATAGAAGGCCTTTACAGAACCCCTACTTCAAATCCTAGAGTAAGAAATGAGCCATCATTTCACAAATGGGAATCACACTTTTGAATTATGGACCACTTGACCCTAGAATGTAGGTGATTTCCATGGAGAATAATAATTGCCTACACCTCTGGACTGCATTAAGGCTTTTTATGGAGGGGTAAGGGGTCAATTACAGTGTCACTATAAACCTGTCCTGCTTTTCCTAGAGAGACATAAGACTGCTTATTTTAATTAGATGAATTCACTCTTTTAAATGGATTCAAATACCCCTCAATTTATATAGGTGATCAAAGTGAAAATGGAAACCATCTGCACCACTAGATATTGTGGAGTTTATTGATAAAGGGGGATGGGACACCTTAAGAGTTCCTATGCCCCCTGTAAAGCACACAGGGACATGCAAAACATTGCAGAAATAGGAGGGACTTCTCTTTCAAATAAATGATCTTATGCTTCTCTCATTGTAAGATAATAGTAAAAATGCTGGCTATCACCTATCAAATAGATTTGCTGTATGGAGGGATATGGACTAGTGTCTTAATGTGGCAAGCTTCCTTTGTTTGAGAGACTTCTGGTTAAGTTGAAGTGAATAACCGATACACATATTACCTGGCCGAGACCAGGATACTTCAACATTAGTCAGTGAGCTGGATACCAAATAATCACACACACTGAATCAATGGCTAAAAGACACAATTTTCCACCAGCCCTTAATGGTTACTGTGTTTAACTTGCAGTGTCCCAAGGATGAGTTAGGTGAACAAAATGAGCAATGGAGACCAAACTCAGGAGCTGAACTCTCTCTAGCATTTCAACCAGCACCCATAAAGCAAAAGAACAATTAAGTACTAAAAAATAAATACATCATTCTAAATACTAAAGAAAAATATACCTTGCAGGGGCGTATTTAGGTTTTGTGCTGCCCTAGGCACTCAAAATTCTGCTGCCCCCCCCCACCCCCACCCCATCCCACCCCAGGTTTAAGGCCTTTTTTTAGACATAATATTTTTGGGGCAGGGTGTAAAAAATTTAAAAAATAATGTATTTTTAAGTAGATGTTCACCAGGGCTTGCATTCACTCTGATCACACACACACACACACACACATATATATATATATATATATATATATATATATATATATATATATATATATATATATATATATATATATAAAGACATTATTTTGCAAGTCAGATGATTAAAGTGTTTATATCAGAAAAAAATATCCTTCACTGTATGATAGTTTGTCAGTAGGTAGTTGTTTAACCTTAAACATCTTCTTTGGTGATTGACAGTTATTTAAGCAAAATATCTGCTTGGATAAATATGTAATGAATATACAAACTGACCTTTAAAAGTACTTAAAAAATACAACAGTAGTTATGATAGGTTTAGGAATTTTATCCTAGGGGATAAAGTCACATGATACAATCATAATAAAGTATATACTTGTATTATTTCTGAATGTATTAAATGCATACAACATATTTTCAGTTGTGTTTTAAGTCACATAGTTGTATAGATTCAGCAATAAATACTTATTCTTTGCATGTATGACAGATAGACAAACAGTAAATGTACAAGTATTTAGTGACTAATCCGTTTAAGTATTTTAATGCCTAATGAAGATGTATTGAAGGGAGAAAGGCATATGCTGTTTCACAGTGGTCACGGTGTAGTGCACACTGCACTGTGTAGTCTGTGTGAGTCTCAATCACGCGGTGGAGCCAGGAAGAATACTGCATTCCCTCTCAGTCCAGGCCAGGCTACGCAAGTGAGCTCCACTGTCACCACATCATGCACACCCACATACAATCCCATAGGATAGCAATAGCCGGGCCAGCCATTTGAGTCTTTAGTAATTGGTTGATTTAGCCACCAGGTCCTGAGTTCAGTAGATTGGCCCTAGGGACTCAAAATTCTGCTGCCCCTTAAAAATCTGCTGCCCTAGGCACCGGCCTTGTTGGCCTATGCCTTAATACGCCCCTGATACCTTGGTAACAGTTTGGTGTCACTATTCAGATGAAACTTGTGTAGGTAACTAGAAACAACACAATCTCTTATTAAGAAACAAGTAATTTCTAGAAGGGAGCAGAATGTAAATTGTAAAATAAACACCTTTAATGCAGATCTCATGAAAACAGAGGCATCTGTGGTGAAAAAGCTGTAAGACACTGGAGATGCAGAAATCAGCAGCGACATTGTAGAGAAATAACCAAATACAGAGAGCAAACTACAAAGTCACTATGCTTAGTTAAGGAAGTATAGAATCCAAAGGCAATCCAGGATTAAATCCAAAATCCAAAAAGCAAGCCAAAGTCACTTAACAAAAGTCAGTCTAAACTAAAGGAATGAAACAAACACAAAGTCAGGGGAAACCAGAAAATCCAAATAATAAATTGCCAGAATAAGTGGTAGCTATTAGCTAACACACTCAATACCCAAATAGCATAATGCTGAAAATAGAGAGCTTATAGGGGCCATTGTAAGGAATAATATATCTTCTAGACCTCTTTCAAGGTGCAGAATGTCTTATGGGAACAGAAATCACATGCCAAAATTGATACAGCAGCTACACAAATCATCTTATAAATGAACATCTGAAACAAAGTCATAGGGGGCTGGTGAAACAATTTCTTATTGTTACAATACATGAGACATCATATTTGAAAGGCAATCCTCCTTTTTCAAATTAGAAGTACTATATCCATTCAGCTGCCAGGTGATTGTCATAACACTACCTTATACCTGCAGGCTCTCCAGAAACAGCAGTTATGAAGCAGCGGTCTAAAGACCGCTGGCCATAACCTTTCCACCTGCTCTGAGCAGGCGGACAGACATCGCCACAATTCAACCAGATCGAGTACGATCGAGTTGATTGAAACCCCTCTGCTGGCGGCCGATCTTGGCCGCAACTCTGCAGGAGGCGGCGTTGCACCAGCAGCTCATAAGAGCTGCTGGTGCAATGCTGGATACGGAGAGTGTATTGCTCTCCGCATTCAGCGGGGTCTGGAGGACCTGATCCGCACTGTCGGATCAGGTCCACCAGACCTTTGATAAATATCCCCCATAGGGCTAGATTTATCAAGGGCTAGAAGAATTCTCCTTTACATTCTCCGACGAGTTCTCTGCAGCTCACCCTTGGAGAGGCACAAATTTATGAAAAAATTGCACATATTAATTTGTACTGTTTAGAAGGTGAGCTCATGACGAATTATGAGGAATTTCTCCACGTGAAAAAAAGGAAGTCTCTTCATTTATCATTTCAAACCCGCTTTTTTTTTTTGGATAACATTTTTTTACCATCTTTAAGAAATCCATTACATTTGCGTTTTACAAATTTGTAAATTAATTGTTTCTCTTACATGTTTACTTTAATCTTTTGTATAAATAAATATACCTAGGTAGGCTGTGGAGCAAAACCCTACTGCGAGCTAGCATTGCACATTTATTGAGACTATGGGGTCAATTTATCAATGCGTCAAACTGACAGCATTCGCTATGTTAAATAAGCTTGCGGTTCATCACTGACACAAATCTCCATTCAATGTCCTTATTTATCAAAAAAACTCACACACGCTGGCAGGCAGGCAACTGCAATTCAATTGCACTAGCAGACTGATGATTCACAGTCAAAAGTTTTTATTTTAAATATTTACAATACTGTTATAACAAATATGATTGGTGGCACTAGTTGGCAAGTGGGCCTGGCACACATGCTGGGAGGCAGGCAACTTCAATTAGATTACACTAGCAGACTGATGTTTCACAGTCAAAAAAGTTTTTTTTAAAATATTTACAATACTGTTATAACAAATATGATTGGTGGCACTAGTTGGCAAGTGGGCCTAGCACACACGCTGGCAGGCAGGCAACTGCAATTCAATTGCACTAGCAGACTGATGATTCAAAGTATGACATTAAGAGCATAATATCGCTGATAAATATGAAGCATTAACAGCATGGATTTCACTATTTATCAAATAATCTACCCAGAATTGTGTATGATCCTCATCACATGTCCATCACGTGACATGTTTTCATACGGTTTTTACTTTTGACACCATTTTAATTACATTTCTTTCTTGTCCATAAATAAGAACAGTTCTGTAAAGTTATATTTAATTGGTTATTTGCTTGAAGGAGTATTGCAAAAGTCAATCATGCTTATTTTTAATGATTGTATGAGAGGACAAACAGCATATAACTTAACTTTTCTGTGTTGGTAGACACGCCCCTTTTATAGTCTAATAACATCCCATTGATTCCTATGGAATTTGAATGCTCAAAGGTGGCGGATTGAAAATCAGGTTCGCTGCGTCAATCAAGACACGGCCGTATTAGTTGAATGTTTCATAAATTTGTATTTGGTTGAACATAGTTGTATTTAAAGGCGAATTACCAGTAGTACAATCAAATAACGTGAGCCTCAATTTGCATCAAACTAATCTTGATGGGGCGTATGTTATAGCGAACTGGCCTACATTTTACTACGTTGACACATTTTTAACAATGTGATATAATAATATTATTTATAGTAATATTTAAACAATATAATAGTAAAACATGGATCCATGTATCAAAAAACAGTCAATTAATAAAATACAGTTAAAAATAACAATCAATAATCGTATTAAAATCACAATAACTTGACATAAATATTCTAATTGAATTACAGGAATTGAGTGTGTGATATCACCAACCGATTACGGTAGTTGAATTGATTAAAAAGTTCTTGGTCCCTTACTTAGTGTATCCTCTTCTTAGAACAAGTGTGAAAAAGTGATAAAAAATGTGTTGAAAAAATATCTATCTAGATATTGAATGTTGATAAAATAAATAAAAATCAAAAATCAAAAATCAAAAAATATATATCCAAATAAAATTTAAAAATTTAAAAGTCCAAAGTCCAAAAATGTCTCTGTGCTTTAAATCCAAAAAACATTTTTGGTGATTGTGAAATACCCAAAAATGTGAAGAAATGAAAAAATAAGATTGTGAAAATATTTGTGTCCAAATATAATTGTATCCAATAAATTATTAATTATATCCAATAAGTTATATCCAATAAGTTACTTTGTGTTCACTGTGGTATGTAATATAAATGGTGACTGATGGAAATCCTCCTTCTGGGAATCTCCTTAGTGGGTGATTGATGTTTCTCAAGACTAGATAGTCTTGAGAAAGGCCTAACAAAGAGGCCGAAACGCATTGACAGCAATTGGTGAGCAACATTTTAATACTTTTATCACATTTGTAGCATTATTGCACTATGTCATTTTTGTTGTTTGCAGGTTTTATATAAGGATTGAGTCTATATCACAGACCGAATACCTCACGAATAAAACACAAACAACAATCACCCACTAAGGAGATTCCCAGGAGGAGGATTTCCATCAGTCACCATTTATATTACATACCACAGTGAACACAAAGTAACTTATTGGATATAACTTATTGGATATAATTTATAATTTATTGGATACAATTATATTTGGACACAAATATTTTCACAATCTTATTTTTTCATTTCTTCACATTTTGGGTATTTCACAATCACCAAAACGTTTTTTGGATTTAAAGGGCCACTAAACCCAAAATCTTTCTTTCATGATTCAGATAGAGAAAAGAAATTTAAACAACATTACAATTTACTTCCATTATTTATTTTGCTTCATTTTCTAGATATTCTTAGTTGAAGAAAAAGCAATGCACATGGTGAGCAAATCACACAAGGCTTCTTTGTGCAGCAACCAATCAGCAGCTAGTGATCATATCTAGATATGCTTTTCATCAAAGAATATCAAGAGAATAAAACAAATTAGATAATATAAGTAAATTAGAAAGATGTTTATAATTGCATTCGCTTTCTAAATCATAAAAGAAAAAATGTGGGTGGCATGTCCCTTTAAAGCACAGAGACATTTTTGGACTTTGGACTTTTAAATTTTTAAATTTTAATTGGATATATATTTTTTGATTTTTATTTATTTTATCAACATTCAATATCTAGATAGATATTTTTTCAACACATTTTTTATCACTTTTTCACACTTGTTCTAAGAAGAGGATACACTAAGTAAGGGACCAAGAACTTTTTAATCAATTCAACTACCCTAATTGGTTGGTGATATCACACACTCAATTCCTGTAATTCAATTAGAATATTTATGTCAACTTATTGTGATTTTAATATGATTATTGATTGATATTTTTAACTGTATTTTATTAATTGACTGTTTTTTGATACATGGATCCATGTTTTACTATTATATTGTTTAAATTTTACATTGTACATGTCAAATAAATTAACAAATTACCCATTACCCATAGCCTTTAGATAGGCGCTTTTTGATAAATTGATCCTTATGTGTGTTACCACAATACATTTTTAATTTAACTTTGTTTAAATAATGATCCTTTGTAACCATAATACATCAAAATTGTTAATAGAATTTTCATTCTTTGTAGGGCAATTTATTATTCTACATCTTCTCCATTCCTAGGCCGTTTCTGGCACCTAGCCACAGACAGACCTGCTCGAATCAAGTTTTCCCTCAGAAATAGATAATACATGATTTCTATTGCTGTTCTCCTCAGTACCTATGAAAAACTATAATGCACCTGTTTGTAAGAGAACTTTGCGTTCTCCAAAGGTGCAAAGAAATTATAAATTGGTAACTGGGCAACATTTGTGGCTAAGAATGAGGGATACGGGAGGTTGATAACAGCCAGTCACCATTTTGTGGGTGGAGCCATGTCGGTAGAGGAGGGATCATCAGTGGTTAGTGGGCGTGATTGTGGGTGTTTTTGTGAGGTCTGTGGGTGTGTCAGGGCAGTTTGTGGATGTTTCTGGGTATTCGATGGGTGGGACTAAGGGAAATTCTGTAAAGAGCAACATTTGGCTGTATCAGAGGGACAGAGCTCAGAATCAGGGACTGTACCTCTCAAAAAGGGACAGTTGGTATGTCTATTAATGTCAGGACTCTTTTTTTTTTTTTACAATTTAAAGGGACACTAACACTGAAACAACATATATATATATATATATATATATATATATATATATATATATATATATATATATATATATATATATATATATATATATATATATATTTATATATATATATACAGGGAGTGCAGAATTATTAGGCAAGTTGTATTTTTGAGGATTAATTTTATTATTGAACAACAACCATGTTCTCAATGAACCCAAAAAACTCATTAATATCAAAGCTGAATAGTTTTGGAAGTAGTTTTTAGTTTGTTTTTAGTTATAGCTATTTTAGGGGGATATCTGTGTGTGCAGGTGACTATTACTGTGCATAATTATTAGGCAACTTAACAAAAAACAAATATATACCCATTTAAATTATTTATTTTTACCAGTGAAACCAATATAACATCTCAGCATTCACAAATATACATTTCTGACATTCAAAAACAAAACAAAAACAAATCAGTGACCAATATAGCCACCTTTCTTTGCAAGGACACTCAAAAGCCTGCCATCCATGGATTCTGTCAGTGTTTTGATCTGTTCACCATCAACATTGCGTGCAGCAGCAACCACAGCCTCCCAGACACTGTTCAGAGAGGTGTACTGTTTTCCCTCCTTGTAAATCTCACATTTGATGATGGACCACAGGTTCTCAATGGGGTTCAGATCAGGTGAACAAGGAGGCCATGTCATTAGATTTTCTTCTTTTATACCCTTTCTTGCCAGCCACGCTGTGGAGTACTTGGACGCGTGTGATGGAGCATTGTCCTGCATGAAAATCATGTTTTTCTTGAAGGATGCAGACTTCTTCCTGTACCACTGCTTGAAGAAGGTGTCTTCCAGAAACTGGCAGTAGGACTGGGAGTTGAGCTTGACTCCATCCTCAACCCGAAAAGGCCCCACAAGCTCATCTTTGATGATACCAGCCCAAACCAGTACTCCACCTCCACCTTGCTGGCGTCTGAGTCGGACTGGAGCTCTCTGCCCTTTACCAATCCAGCCACGGGCCCATCCATCTGGCCCATCAAGACTCACTCTCATTTCATCAGTCCATAAAACCTTAGAAAAATCAGTCTTGAGATATTTCTTGGCCCAGTCTTGACGTTTCAGCTTGTGTGTCTTGTTCAGTGGTGGTCGTCTTTCAGCCTTTCTTACCTTGGCCATGTCTCTGAGTATTGCACACCTTGTGCTTTTGGGCACTCCAGTGATGTTGCAGCTCTGAAATATGGCCAAACTGGTGGCAAGTGGCATCTTGGCAGCTGCACGCTTGACTTTTCTCAGTTCATGGGCAGTTATTTTGCGCCTTGGTTTTTCCACATGCTTCTTGCGACCCTGTTGACTATTTTGAATGAAACGTTTGATTGTTCGATGATCACGCTTCAGAAGCTTTGCAATTTTAAGAGTGCTGCATCCCTCTGCAAGATATCTCACTATTTTTGACTTTTCTGAGCCTGTCTTCTTTTGACCCATTTTGCCAAAGGAAAGGAAGTTGCCTAATAATTATACACACCTGATATAGGGTGTTGATGTCATTAGACCACATCCCTTCTCATTACAGAGATGCACATCACCTAATATGCTTAATTGGTAGTAGGCTTTCGAGCCTATACAGCTTGGAGTAAGACAACATGCATAAAGAGGATGATGTGGTCAAAATACTAATTCGCCTAATATTTCTGCACTCCCTGTATATATATATATATATATATATATATATATATATATATATATATATATATATATATATATATATATATATATATATATATATATGTTGCAGTACATATGTAGAGAATATCCCATGAACAATACTATGTAAAAACAAGATATGTTAACTAAAAATGTGACATCCCATTGTAGAGTAAAATTAAAATTAAATATGGTTGATTGTCCCAGGACTTACAAGGACAAGTGCAACTGTCATATGCAGATACTTTCACTTTTATTTTCATCCTCAGTTGTCACTATGAAATTTTGCAAGATCACAGTGTAATCGTACAATATTATGACAAAGCCTGATAAAATTACAGTAAAGCAAATTATGAATTCAGCACTAATGGTACTGATTGGCTGTTTGTTTATGTTTACTTTGCTTTTCTATTTTACAATGTGGATGAATAAAATTATGTAATTGAGTGACAATGTTCCCTCTAATTTTTTGAAGCAGTGTGCACAAAATTTTTAATATGGAGTATCACTTGAGCGAGGATGGTCTAGTATGTTGTTGTTCATTCCCTCACTCTAATACTCTTTCACTCTAACACACACTCACTCACTCTAATAGTCTCTCACACACACTCTCACTCTAATACTCTATAACACACACTCATTCTAACACATACACTCTCTAATACCCTCACACACACTCGTTTTAACATTCTCAAACACACACTCATTCTAACAGTCTCACAAACACTCTCTCAAACACTCACTATCTGACACATCCTATATTGTACACTCACTCAAACTCTCATTAACACTTTCACTCTAACACACACTCTAACACTAATACACACATACATGGGTGTCCTCCTGGAATTTTGCTCTGGGTAAAAAGTCAGGCCCACTACACAGTACACAGCTAGATTAAAACAAACTCTTCCATTTTGCTTTTAATTTAGCTGTGTGTTTGCAAGAGAGTGTCAGATTTCCGGTGCTGTGTTAATAATGTCTGTGAGTGCTTGTGAGTGCTTGTGAGTGCCCAGGGCTGTTTGCAGGTTCATGGGATTTGTACCATATCTCTTTTGAGAGTGCAGTCCATTTCTGTGTTTTGTATGTGTCTATGGAAATCACATAAGGCCTGTGTCACCCTTGTTTGTATATCAGTGTGTTTGGTTTAAGGCATGCATTGTAGTTGTACGTTAGGGACCTAGGGAAGAAGAGACCATGATGTGGTCCTGGGCTATCACCATTTGGCCAAATGTGTATGTAAAAAAAATAATTTCCTCAGAGCTTGATAAATATGCCCCTTAGTGTCTATAAAACAATGGGAGCTGCCATGTTGTAACTTATGTTATCTTCTCTGCTGTGGCCAATTAGGGACAGTTATAAATAGGTCACTAGAGTGTGCAGCCAATGGCTGTGTGGAATAGAGCAATGTCCTGCACTTCCATTTCTAACAAGAACTGAAAAGCTCACAATTTCAGAATGGAATTACAGGAAAAGGGGACAAAATAAATAATTAAATTATACTGCAGACTTTAATTTATACAGGGAGTGCAGAATTATTAGGCAAATGAGTATTTTGACCACATCATCCTCTTTATGCATGTTGTCTTACTCCAAGCTGTATAGGCTCAAAAGCCTACTACCAATTAAGCATATTAGGTGATGTGCATCTCTGTAATGAGAAGGGGTGTGGTCTAATGACATCAACACCCTATATCAGGTGTGCATAATTATTAGGCAACTTCCTTTCCTTTGGCAAAATGGGTCAAAAGAAGAACTTTCCAGGCTAAGAAAAGTCAAAAATAGTGAGATATCTTGCAGAGGGATGCAGCACTCTTAAAATTGCAAAGCTTCTGAAGCGTGATCATCGAACAATCAAGCGTTTCATTCAAAATAGTCAACAGGGTCGAAAGAAGCGTGTGGAAAAACCAAGGCGCAAAATAACTGCCCATGAACTGAGAAAAGTCAAGCGTGCAGCTGCCAAGATGCCACTTGCCACCAGTTTGGCCATATTTCAGAGCTGCAACATCACTGGAGTGCCCAAAAGCACAATGTGTGCAATACTCAGAGACATGGCCAAGGTAAGAAAGGCTGAAAGACGACCACCACTGAACAAGACACACAAGCTGAAACGTCAAGACTGGGCCAAGAAATATCTCAAGACTGATTTTTCTAAGGTTTTATGGACTGATGAAATGAGAGTGAGTCTTGATGGGCCAGATGGATGGGCCCGTGGCTGGATTGGTAAAGGGCAGAGAGCTCCAGTCCGACTCAGATGCCAGCAAGGTGGAGGTGGAGTACTGGTTTGGGCTGGTATCATCAAAGATGAGCTTGTGGGGCCTTTACGGGTTGAGGATGGAGTCAAGCTCAACTCCCAGTCCTACTGCCAGTTTCTGGAAGACACCTTCTTCAAGCAGTGGTACAGGAAGAAGTCTGCATCCTTCAAGAAAAACATGATTTTCATGCAGGACAATGCTCCATCACATGCGTCCAAGTACTCCACAGCGTGGCTGGCAAGAAAGGGTATAAAAGAAGAAAATCTAATGACATGGCCTCCTTGTTCACCTGATCTGAACCCCATTGAGAACCTGTGGTCCATCATCAAATGTGAGATTTACAAGGAGGGAAAACAGTACACCTCTCTGAACAGTGTCTGGGAGGCTGTGGTTGCTGCTGCACGCAATGTTGATGGTGAACAGATCAAAACACTGACAGATTCCATGGATGGCAGGCTTTTGAGTGTCCTTGCAAAGAAAGGTGGCTATATTGGTCACTGATTTGTTTTTGTTTTGTTTTTGAATGTCAGAAATGTATATTTGTGAATGTTGAGATGTTATATTGGTTTCACTGGTAAAAATAAATAATTTAAATGGGTATATATTTGTTTTTTGTTAAGTTGCCTAATAATTATGCACAGTAATAGTCACCTGCACACACAGATATCCCCCTAAAATAGCTCAAACTAAAAACAAACTAAAAACTACTTCCAAAAATATTCAGCTTTGATATTAATGAGTTTTTTGGGTTCATTGAGAACATGGTTGTTGTTCAATAATAAAATTAATCCTCAAAAATACAACTTGCCTAATAATTCTGCACTCCCTGTACATACGATTTATCATTTTATATACCATCTCAAAGTGTTTAATGATCCCTTTAAAGCTTAATTGTTGGAGCACTCACGTCCACTGCACTTTTATCACTATACATGGAGTGCACTTTTTCATGCAGGTTCTGCCAGTCCCTCCAGCAGTCATAGACAGAACATGCAGAAATCAACTTTGAAGGGCGGGAGGTAGCGTTGTATGCCAAGCATTTATTTTAAATTCCATTACCCGCATGCAGTAAATGGCTATAGCCTGTGTGCGGATAAAGAAAGTTGAAATAAATGTTAGGCATCCAGCGCAACCATAGGCCCCCATAGTTCCCCGGGCTGTGCCTCTGACTGCGCAACTGCCGGACCTCCACCATTCAAGTAAAAGTTAAAAAATACACACAAATTAAAAAAAAAAATCTCCTTAAATGTATATGTACACTTTCAAATGACGTGTGCGCTAGCTTGAGTAGAGGTGTGCACGCTCACATGCGCATACACAGTGCAAAATGGTAACTGTTCACAGAGCAGTGACTCTGAAGAGTGGATTTTAGTTAAAAAGTTTTCAAAATGTTTGTGCCTTTAACAACATGTGTTCTTAGTACTGGTATAATCCCTGGCCTGTAATGTAATTTTACAGCATCCCTCCATTTGTAGGCTAATATATTTCTCAAGACTGTGTTATAGCATCTGTGTTTATATTATGTGGTCAAATAATTAAATGTGAACTACAGCACACAATTAATAAATCATATTTTATTGCCTAAACAAGTAGGAAATGAAATTCAAAAGATCTACTGTAGGAAAGAATAAAAGGAGCAGAGTGCAAATTTAAATTGACCCATGTGTCATTAAATATCATTTTAAGTGTGCATCAACATATATAATTCATAGTGTTCACAGCTCTTGCATCCAATACAGTTATATAATAGGCAGGAGTAAATAGATGTAGAACAGTGCATGACAATCTTGTTTCAGTTCTTGAAGCAAGTTAAAAATATAGGAGACAGGAACATTTCAGTTTTTAAATTATGTATTTATTTATGTATTTATTCACTTTAAATTATGTACACACTATAGATACTAAGGGGCCGATTTATCAACTGTCATTCTGATATGATCCGCTCAGCGGATCATGTCCGACAGACATTGCGGAATGACGACAGCATACACTGTCGAAATTTAACATTACACAAGCAGTTCTGGTGAACTGTTTGTACAATGCTGCGCTCTGCAAATTTGCGGCCAATCGCCCGCTAGCAGGGGGTGTCAATCAACCCGATCGTATGCGATCGGGCGGATTGATGTCTGGAGCCTCACAGCAGGCGGACGAGTTAAGGAGCAGCGGTCTTAAGACCGCTGCTTCTTAACGGCTGTTTCCGGCGAGCCTGAAGGCTTGCGCGGAAACAGGGGCATCAGGGGCCATTCGGCCCTTGATAAATCTGCCTCTAAAGCCCTTCTGGCTTCCTGATTTTTGCTGCCATCCAGATCACTACAATCTGAAAATATATATATAAAAAAAAAAATTAGAGGATGATAAATTTCTATATTCTCATCAGAAACATATCACTGCATTGCAAAGGATCTGCACACAAAACAAATGTTTTGAAAAACCAGTTAAAAAAATAATTTAAATTGAAAATCTTAATTATTTTTCAGATCATGGAAACACAGGTTCAACTACTTTAATTTACTGTGGCCAGTTAGAGAAAGATAGATGGAAAAATTACAATTTCCAGATTTACATCACAAGAAAAGCAGGCAATTTTTTTAAATCAGTGTGTGTATTTAAAATATTTATATAAAATGTAGGACTAGATTACAAGTGGAGCACTATTAATACTGTGGCCTCTCACCACCTAAAAATAAATATTTCCAAGACCAAACTACTTCTAATTCCCCCCTCTAACTCCACTCCAGTTTCTAAT
Source organism: Bombina bombina (assembly GCF_027579735.1). Lineage (NCBI taxonomy): Eukaryota > Metazoa > Chordata > Amphibia > Anura > Bombinatoridae > Bombina > Bombina bombina. The sequence goes on along the minus strand of NC_069504.1, from coordinate 221,431,936 downwards.
TTTTCTATCACTGTTGGCGGCACCACTATCTCCCCATCACCCCAATTCCGCTGCCTAGGAGTCCCGCTTGACTCAAATCTGTCCTTCATTCCCCACATCCAACTGCTCTCTTCATCCTGCCACAACCACCTATGCAATATCTCCAAAATTCGTCCATTTCTTTTTTTTTAGGAATAAGATTTATTTTCGTGATATTAATATGTCATAGAAGGCAGTAGCCGCAACTTTATAGTTTATAATTTAATGCAGTAAAATTATAAATTGCGGCTACTGTCTTCTATGACATATTACTATAACACAAAAAAGGAATCTTATTCATAAAAAAAAAATGAGAAAGGGTAAATAAAACCTTTTTTAAATGACGACAATACTTCAAATACATATGATCACATTATACAATAAAATGCACATAAATAAATACACCCACATCCCTAAAACTTCTAAAGGTGTATTTTGCATGTCCTACTTTCACAATTAACCCCTAACCCCTAATAACCCTCACTGCAACCTAAGCTCACTATTAACACCTAAAACGCTGTAAAACGCACCATAACCTAACCCCACTACACTATTAACCCCTAAAGAGACATAACCCCAACACAACCTTTTTACCCCTGAAACGCCATAAACCCCAAAAGAACAACAATGTAAACAAATATTCAAACTAAAGCAATCCGCAATAAACAAAGTAAACAATACAAGAAAAAGTAAACACATATTAAAACAAAAGCTAACCACAATAAACAACAACAAAGTTAACACACATTAAACCAAAAGGTAACCACAATACAAGAAAAACGAAGTACACAAAAAGTAAAACAAAAGAGTAGTAAATATTAACAACAAATATTAATTACTAGGCATCCAAAGTCTTCTCTTCTTTCTTCATCTGCTGTAATCCACAGGGGAAAAATCATAAATCCAAGGGGTCCTTTTCTTTCTTCATCAGATTTAATCCCCAGTGAAAAAATCCAAAAATAAGAAAATGCCATCAAAAAAATCCAAGGGAAAAAAATCCAAGGGGTCTTCATTTTTCTTCATCAAATGTAATCAACAAGAATACAATCCATAAAAAAAGAAAAAGCCATCAGAAAAATCCAAGGGGTCCTCTTATTTCTTTCTACATTATCTGTTCAGTAATTTTCTAGGTAAAATGCAATCCTTGAATTTACAGTCAGGGAAATTTATTCTGTACAGTCTAGATGTATCTAGTTTTTATACATCTATGCCACACTCTAGTGGGGTGGGAGCTTTAAAGACTGCACTATTCCAATCTAAACAGTATCTATCACAGCACATTGAATTCATAATAGATCTTTTGGAGATTATCCTTTATCATAACTTTTTTATATTAAGAGATCAATTTTGCCTGCAATTGAAGGGTACTGCTATGGGTTCCAACGTCACCCCACATACGCTTATATCTTCATGAACGCCTTTGAGGAACACTTTACATATGAAAACACTTTATTCATTCAATATGGAGCCACACGGTGGCGCTATATTGATGACGTGTTTGGTGTGAGGAGGGGCGACATTGGGACTCTATTAGAATTTGTATCGACAATCAATAGAGCTACTAAGCATATACAATTCACACTACAATATATTGATGAAATTATTAACTTCCTGGACACAATAGTGTATAAAATTAATGATTTTTACCGAAAGGCGATAGGCAGGAGTAACTTCATTATGGCAGTTCACACTCATTGTTCTTAAAGAACTCACTCCCGCAGAGTCAATGCCTAAAAGTGTGCAGAATATATTCTCTATAAGAGGCTTGATGAAATGGCAAGTTTATTCAAAGACAGAGGGTATCCTGACTCATTAATTGAAAAAGAAAAGAGGTTGGCATTAGAGACACAAGAAATTGCTACTGGACACACAAAATCATTGAGACAAAAGAAAAAAGAGGTCCATGACAGAGTGGTGTTTGTATTTAGTTTTTACAGACAAAGTCACTAAAATTGTTAACAAACATTGGAACATTTTGAAACATAGTAATCCAGACATAGTTGAATTCCAAAAAAACCATATGGCAGCCTTTAAAAGATCAAGGAATTTGAGAGATCAATTAATAAGATTAAATTTAGGCCCAGAGAAAATTAGTAGACAAACCCTTTTGGGCAGTAAAAGGAATGGCAGTTTTCCATGTTTAAGATGTGCGAACTGCAATAATGTAATAAAAAAATCCACATTTTTTTCATCCCCATACTGGCAGAAGATTTTCAATTAATGGCTTCTTCACCTGTATAACTGAGTTTGTTATTTATATACTTAAATGCCCATGTTCTAAGTAATATGTAGGGGAAACGACTAGGAGGGTCCGTGACAGGATCACGGAACACAAATCCAACATTAGAAACAACTATGAGAAATCCCCAGTGGCATGTCATTTTATAGAAGCCGGCCATTCAGTGAGCCAGTTAAGGTGATTGCACATATCCCTATAGACAGGAGAGGGGGTGATAGGGAAAAGAGATTGAAGCAAAGAGAATCTTTTGGATTTATAAATTAGAAACTCTGATACCAAATGGAATGAACAAGGACTGGGATTTTACTATGTTTTTATAAATGTGCACTGTCACTTTAAAAAAAAAAAAAAAAAAATCTTTTTCAGATATACAAACGTGATGTCATTGGGGGTGGAGTCCAATTAAGGGTACTTAAGGAAGCTGTGTCAATACCTATGTATGCATGATTAAGGACAGTATTGTCCGAAACGTCGCTTGTGTTTTCTGCACTTAAATAAAATCCTGTTGTAAGAACTCCTAATGCAATTACCAAGGAGATTCCCTCGGAAAAAGGAAAATGGACATGCTTTTCTATATACTACTGATATATGGGAGAGCAAGAGGTTAAAGTAGGGGTCTCCAATAAGATGAGGAGGCACTCATGGCTCCCTTTAATTTCCCATTTCATTTATCTATATTAGTACACGTGTATAAGCATTATTTCAGTTATATTATCAAATTCTGAAAAAAAAAAATCAGAACTCAGTTTGGAGAGGTATAAAATGCATTGGAGGGATGTTCTGTGGCCCCTATGCCTTACGTTGGACATGAAGGATTTGTGTAAAGCTCTATATTAGGGTCACTCAAACTACTGACCTCCTAAGATTTTTGTATGGCCTTCAATAATAATGAGCAAAAAAAACCTTTAATGTGTTATTGAAAATCAGTTCCACACTTCTCATTAGATAAAATTAAATTAATATTAACTAGTGATGTCGCAAACTTAAAAATTTGTGTTCTCGAACGGCAAACGCAAACTTCCACAACTGTTCGTGAACGGGCAAACTGGGCGAACTGCCATAGACTTCAATAGGCAGGCGAACATTAAAACCCACAGGGACTCTTTCTGGCCACAATAGTGATGGAAAAGTTGTTTCAAGGAGACTAACACCTGGACTGTGGCATGCCGGAGGGGGATCCATGGCAAAACTCCCATGGAAAATTACATAGTTGATGCAGAGTCTGGTTTTAAGCCATAAAGGGCATAAATCACCTAACATTCCTAAATTGTTTGGAATAAAACATTTGGGTTCTCGAACGGCAAATGCAAACTTCCACAACTGTTCGTGAATGGGCAAACTGGGCGAACCGCCATAGACTTCAATAGGCAGGCGAACTTTAAAACCCACAGGGACTCTTTCTGGCCACAATAGTGATGGAAAAGTTGTTTCAAGGGGACTAACACCTGGACTGTGGCATGCCGGAGGGGGATCCATGGCAAAATTACATAGTTGATGCAGAGTCTGGTTTTAAACCATAAAGGGCATAAATCACCTAACATTCCTAAATTGTTTGGAATAACATGCTTTAAAACATCAGGTATGATGTTGTATCGATCAGGAAGTGTAAGGGTTATGCCCGCTTCACAGTTACAGACCAACCTCCCCGTTTAAAAGGACAGTCTATACCAGAATTTCTATTGTTTTAAAAGATAGATAATCCCTTTATTACCCATTTCCCAGTTTTGCATAACTAACACATTTATAATAATATACTTTTAACCTCTGTGATTATCTTGTATCTAAGCCTCTGCAAGCTGCCCCTTTTTTCAGTTCTTTTGACAGACTTGCAGTCTAGCCAATCATTGCCTGCTCCCAGATAACTTCTCGCGCACAATCACAGTGTTATCTATATGAAATACGTGAACTAACACCCTCTAGTGGTGAAAAACTGTTAAAATGCAATCTGAAAGAGGTGGGCTTCAAGGTCTAAGAAATTAGCATATGAACCTCCTAAGTTAAGCTTTCAACTAAGAATACCAAGAGAACAAAGCAAAATTGGTAATAAAAGTAAATTGGAAAATTGTTTAAAATTACATGCTCTATCTGAATCATGAAAGTTTATTTTGGCCTACACTGTCCCTTTAACGCACCGCAAACAACCGCAAAACGTCCATTTGCACAACTGCAAACTCCCCATTTGCACAAGGTTGGATACCAAGCTAGCCATGTCCCGTTCCTTGTCCTCATTGATGTCATTGAAGGTCTCTTCCTCCACCCAGCCACATACAACACCAAAGGTCCCCAAAAGGTGACAACAAGCCCCCTGGGATGCATGCTGTGTTTAGTCTTCCACCTCCTCAAAGCCACCTTCCTCCTCTGAGTCCTCTTCTTCAGACTCCTCTCTCTGCGTTGCCTTTCTCTGCATTATTATAAGGTGTGTTAAGTAGTACTATTCCTATCAGTTTAATCCCTGTTACGTCCCTTATCAGGGGACGTGTATATGGCATCGATTTTAGGAACCGGGAGATGGAAAAAGATGCTTGGTCGGTCCTCCTACTTCAAATTTGGGGCACTGCGCGTGCAATCTAATGTACCACCAGATAGGAGTGGTGTGTTAAGTAGTTCTATTCTTATCAGTTTAATCCCTGTTATGTCCCCTATCAGGGGACGTGTATATGGAATCGATTTTAGGAACCGGGAGATGGAAAAAGATTCTTTGTCAGTCTCCTACTTTAAATTTGGGGCACTGCGCGTGCAATCTAATGTGCCACCAGATAGGAGTAATGTGTTAAGTAGTACTATTCTTATCAGTTTAATCCCTGTTACGTCCCCTATCAGGGGACGTGTATATGGCATCGACAGGAACCTGGAGATGGAAAAAAAGAATCTTTTGGATTTATAAATTAGAAACTCTGATACCAAATGGAATGAACAAGGACTGGGATTTTACTGCCCCTTTATTTCAGTTCTTTTGACAGACTTGCAGTCTAGCCAATCAGTGCCTGCTCCCAGATAACTTCTCGTGCACAAGCACAGTGTTATCTATATGAAATACGTGAACTAACACCCTCTAGTGGTGAAAAACTGTTAAAATGCAATCTGAAAGAGGTGGGCTTCAAGGTCTAAGAAATTAGCATATGAACCTCCTAGGTTAAGCTTTCAACTAAGAATACCAAGAGAACAAAGCAAAATTGGTGATAAAAATAAATTGGAAAATTGTTTAAAATTACATGCTCTATCTGAATCATGAAAGTTTATTTTGGCCTAGACTGTCCCTTTAACGTACTGCAAACAACCGCAAACAGTCCATTTGCACAACCGCAAACTCCCCATTTGCACAAGGTTGGATACCAAGCTAATTCACAAGCTGCTTGGTGGCTTCCAATTTCTGAGTATGAAGGTGTATATTACTAGTGATACTACCCTAGTCAAGGGTCCCACAAATAGCGGATATCGCAAGGTTAAAGTTGCAAATAGCAAACAACAATGTCCCCACTCATCAATATCAAGGAGGGCTTACCGCTTTAAGATGCAGCACCTGAGTTGTAAAAGTTAGTATAATATATATATATATAAGTGGTTCAAACACTGTGCTCACCTAAACAACACTGTTCCATTTCATTACAGTGCACTTGCGGTCCATGCCCTCCGTGATCACAGCAGGTAAATGTTCCGCTGTGAGCTGTCTCACTCCTGGGATTGCTAGGGCTCTCCAAAAAACCCTTACTGAGCAGGCAAATAGCAAAGAATACAACAAAAGCACAATCCCTTGGAGTAGAAATGCAGGCAAGGGATTGTGCTTTTGTTGTATTCTTTGCTGGATACCAAGCTAGCCATGTCCCGTTCCTTGTCCTCACTGATGTAATTGAAGGTCTCTTCCTCCACCCAGCCACGTACAACACCAAGGGTCCCCGAAAGGTGACAACAAGCCCCCTGGGACGCCTGCTGTGTTTGGTCTTCCACCTCCTCAAAGCCACCTTCCTCCTCTGAGTCCTCTTCTTCAGACTCCTCTCTCTGCATTGCCTCTCTCTTCGTTATTATAAGGTGTGTTAAGTAGTACTATTCCTATCAGTTTAATCCCTGTTACGTCCCCTATCAGGGGACGTGTATATGGCATCGATTTTAGGACCCGGGAGATGGAAAAAGATGCTTGGTCGTTCCTCCTACTTCAAATTTGGGGCAAAGTGCGTGCAATCTAATGTGCCACCAGATAGGAGTGGTGTGTTAAGTAGTTCTATTCTTAGCAGTTTAATCCCTGTTACGTCCCCTATCAGGGGACGTGTATATGGCATCGATTTTAGGAACTGGGAGATGGAAAAAGATTCTTGGTTGGTCCTCTTACTTCAAATTTGGGGCACTTCTCGTGCCATCTAATGTGCCACAAGATAGGAGTAATGTGTTAAGTAATACTATTCTTATCAGTTTAATCCCTGTTATGTCCCCTATGAGGGGACGTGTATATGGCATCGATTTTAGGAACCGGGAGATGGAAAAAGATGCTTGGTCGGTCCTCCTACTTCAAATTTGGGGCGCTGCGCATGCAATCTAATGTGCCACCAGATAGGAGTGGTGTGCTAAGTAGTACTATTCCTATCAGTTTAATCCCTGTTTTGTGCCTTTTTTTTGGTTTGGTTTTTGAAGCCACAGTGCAGCACCAGAGGCCAGTAAAATTAGGCATGTACACATGCCTGAAAAATTAGGTATTGTTGCAGCTGCATACCAAGAGAACAAAGCAAAATTGGTGATAAAAGTAAATTGGAAAATTGTTTAAAATTACATGCTCTATCTGAATCATGAAAGTGGACTAGACTGTCCCTTTAACGCACTGCAAACAACCGCAAACAGTCCATTTGCACAACCGCAAACTCCCTATTTGCACAAGGTTGGATATCAAGCTAGCCATGTCCCGTTCCTTGTCCTCACTGATGTCATTGAAGGTCTCTTCCTCCACCCAGCCACGTACAACACCAAGGGTCCCGAAAGGTGACAACAAGCCCCCTGGGACGCCTGCTGTGTTTGGTCTTCCACCTCCTCAAAGCCACCTTCCTCCTCTGAGTCCTCTTCTTCAGACTCCTCTCTCTGTGTTACCTCTCTATGCGTTATTATAAGGTGTGTTAAGTAGTACTATTCCTATCAGTTTAATCCCTGTTACGTCCCCTATCAGGGGACGTGTATATGGCATCGATTTTAGGAACTGGGAGATGGAAAAAGATGCTTGGTTGGTCCTCCTACTTCAAATTTGGGGCACTGTGCATGCAATCTAATGTGCCACCAGATAGGAGTGGTGTGTTAAGTAGTTCTATTCTTATCAGTTTGATCCCTGTTACGTCCCCTATCAGGGGACGTGTATATGGCATCGATTTTAGGAACCAGGAGATGGAAAAAGATGCTTGGTCGGTCCTCCTACTTCAAATTTGGGGCACTGCGCATGCAATTTAATGTGCCACCAGATAGGAGTGGTGTGTTAAGTAGTTCTATTCTTATCAGTTTAATCCCTGTTACGTTCCCTATCAGTGGACGTGTATATGGCATCGATTTTAGGAACCGGGAGATGGAAAAAGATTCTTGGACGGTCCTCCTACTTCAAATTTGGGGCACTGCGCATGCCATCTAATGTGCCACAAGATAGGAGTAATGTGTTAAGTAGTACTATTCTTATCAGTTTAATCCCTGTTATGTCCCCTATGAGGGGACGTGTATATGGCATCGATTTTAGGAACCGGGAGATGGAAAAAGATGCTTGGTGGGTCCTCCTACTTCAAATTTGGGGCACTGCGCATGTAATCTAATGTGCCACCAGATAGGAGTGGTGTGTTAAGTAGTACTATTCCTATCAGTTTAATCCCTGTTATGTGCCTTTTTTTTGGTTTTTTTTTTTTTAAGCCACAGTGCAGCACCAGAGGCCAGAAAAATTAAGCATGTACACATGCCTGAAAAATTAGGTATTGCTGCAGCCGCATACCAAGAGAACAAAGCAAAATTGGTGATAAAAGTAAATTAGAAAATTGTTTAAAATTACATGCTCTATCTGAATCATGAAAGTTTATTTTGGCCTAGACTGTCCCTTTAACGCACTGCAAACAACCGCAAACAGCCCATTTGCACAACCGCAAACTCCCCATTTGCACAAGGTTGGATACCAACCTAGCCATGTCCCATTCCTTGTCCTCACTGATGTCATTGAAGGTCTCTTCCTCCACCCAGCCACGTACAACACCAAGGGTCCCCAAAAGGTGACAACAAGCCCCCTGGGAGGCCTGCTGTGTTTGGTCTTCCACCTCCTCAAAGCCACCTTCCTCCTCTGAGTCCTCTTCTTCAGACTCCTCTCTCTGCGTTGCCTCTCTCTGCGTTATTATAAGGTGTGTTAAGTAGTACTATTCCTATCAGTTTAATCCCTGTTACGTCCCCTATCAGGGGACGTGTATATGGCATCGATTTTAGGAACAGGGAGATGAAAAAAGATTCTTGGTCGGTCCTCCTACTTCAAATTTGGGGCACTGCGCGTGCCATCTAATGTGCCACAAGATAGGAGTGGTGTGTTAAGTAGTACTATTCTTATCAGTTTAATCCCTGTTATGTCCCCTATGAGGGGACGTGTATATGGCATCGATTTTAGGAACCGGGAGATGGAAAAAAATGCTTGGTGGGTCCTCCTACTTCAAATTTGGGGCACTGCGCATGCAATCTAATGTGCCACCAGATAGGAGTGGTGTGTTAAGTAGTACTATTCCTATCAGTTTAATCCCTGTTATGTGCCTTTTTTTTGGTTTGTTTTTTGAAGCCACAGTGCAGCACCAGAGGCCAGAAAAATTAGGCATGTACACATGCCTGAAAAATTAGGTATTGTTGCAGCCGCATACCAAGAGAACAAAGCAAAATTGGTGATAAAAGTAAATTGGAAAATTGTTTAAAATTACATGCTCTATCTGAATCATGAAAGTTTATTTTGGCGTAGACTGTCCCTTTAACGCACTGCAAACAACCGCAAACAGTCCATTTGCACAACCGCAAACTCCCCATTTGCACAAGGTTGGATACCAACCTAGCCATGTCCCATTCCTTGTCCTCACTGATGTCATTGAAGGTCTCTTCCTCCACCCAGCCATGTACAACACCAAGGGTCCCCAAAAGGTGACAACAAGCCCCCTGGGAGGCCTGCTGGGTTTGGTCTTCCACCTCCTCAAAGCCACCTTCCTCCTCTGAGTCCTCTTCTTCAGACTCCTCTCTCTGCATTGCCTCTCTCTGCGTTATTATAAGGTGTGTTAAGTAGTACTATTCCTAATAGTTTAATCCCTGTTACGTCCCCTATCAGGGGACGTGCATATGGCATCGATTTTAGGAACCGGGAGATGGAAAAAGATTCTTGGTCGGTCCTCCTACTTCAAATTTTGGGCACTGCGCATGCAATCTAACGTTCCACCAGATAGGAGTGGTGTGTTAAGTAGTACTATTCTTATCAGTTTAATCCCTGTTACGTCCCCTATCAGTGGACGTGTATATGGCATCGATTTTAGGAACTGGGAGATGGAAAAAGATGCTTGGTCGGTCCTCCTACTTCAAATTTGGGGCACTGCGCGTGCAATCTAATGTGCCGCCAGATAGGAGTGGTGTGTTAAGTAGTACTATTCTTATCAGTTTAATCCCTGTTATGTCCCCTATGAGGGGACGTGTATATGGCATCAATTTTAGGAACCGGGAGATGGAAAAAGATGCTTGGTCGGTCCTCCTACTTCAAATTTGGGACACTGCGCATGCAATCTAATGTGCCACCAGATAGGAGTGGTGTGTTAAGTAGTACTATTCCTATCAGTTTAATCCCTGTTATGTGCCTTTTTTTTGGTTTGGTTTTTGAAGCCACAGTGCAGCACCAGAGGCCATAAAAATTTGGCATGTACACATGCCTGAGAAATTAGGTATTGTTGCAGCCGCTGCTGTAGCAGCGGCCAGGAAAATTGATGTAGAAAGTGCCCTAAAACATTGCGGCTTGAACCCTAGTTGGTGGCGGATAAGTCACGCAAGTCATCTGGCATTCAGAGATAAAATACAGCAGCGTGTGGACCATTTTTAGCCCAAGGCAGCTCATCTCATCAGGCCTTTTTTAGTCAAATGTATCGCCCACTGTCAGTCCCTTCGGGATCCATCCCTCATTCATCTTAATAAAGGTGAGGTAATCTAGACTTTTTTGACCTAGGCGACTTCTCTTCTCAGTGACAATACCTCCTGCTGCACTGAAGGTCCTTTCTGACAGGACACTTAAAGCGGGGCAGGCCAGAAGTTCGATCGCAAATTGGGATAGCTCAGGCCACAGGTCAAGCCTGCACACCCAGTATTCAAGGGGTTCATCGCTCCTCAGAGTGTCAATATCTGCAGTTAAGGCAAGGTAGTCTGCTACCTGTCAGTCAAGTCGTTCTCTGAGGGTTGACCCCAAAGGGCTGTGGCAATGCGTAAGACTTAAAAAGCTCTGCATGTCCTCCATCAACAACACGTCTGTAAAGTGTACTGTCCTTGCCGGCGTGGTCGTGGGAGGAGGAAGATTACTTTTACCTCTTCCCCTGTTAGATTCCTGTGAGTAGTGAGAGTGAGAGTTGGCGCTAACTGTAATCCTAAAAGCCTCGTTATAAAAACTACTCCTCCTCAGTAGTTCAATATAGAATGAATGCTGTAAATTAGAAGAAGATAACTGGCGCTAAACAAATAGCTAGGATTACACTACCAAATGTAGAAATAAATACATTAATAGTTATAATTTATGTGGTCTGATGCAGCTGGTGGTTCATAAATAATAATGTGAATGTAAAAAAATCCTGAAATCTCAAGTGCACTTGTGTTGTTAGTAGATAAAAAATGTACAAAATCCTAATTTCAATTGGTGATGTCTTTCTTTAAGATAAATAATGTGCAACTAAGTGGCAATACCTAATATGCATAAAATTAAACTATGTGATGGTTAGAAATAGATGCAATGATCTAAACAGTGCTGGTGATGTAGGATACACTAGGTCAAGGAATAGCCTCAACGGACAATATAAAAATGGCCAAAGTTAATATTTGGTACAAATAAAAAGTGATAGCAGTCTGCTTAGTTATGAAGATAAATGAGTTAGAGTTATTACGGTGCGAATAATGCAAATAAATCCCTCTGACTAGAATAAAATATATATATATTTAATATAAGACATTAATAAAACAATAGAGGAGTCTGTATAGTACTAAATGTTATAAATGTATTAAAACATAAAATAGGGACGTCTCCCTTAGGTGCTTATAGCAAGAAACAAAATATTGGCTCCAAGATGAATGGGTATATAACACGGATGGCTGATAGAACAAAGTTCCTGTAGGATGAGAAAGTCACAGTTTAATAACTAGTAAGGTACCTATCTGAACTCGGGGTAGTGGGAGCTGACGGCTCGACCGTATGTTGATTACTTGTGCTTCCTTCGGCATCTGAGTTTGACGGGGTATTTCGTGGCTGAACAACAAACCGCCCACTTCTGTGATGATTGGCGGTTTGGGCCACACACCCTTCCTCTTATAGGCCAGATGGATCCACGTACTGAGTGAGTGTATCAGCACATCTGATGGTAGGTATAACAGTCTTGTTTCCGATAAAATGCCTGTGAACCTTGAATAAGGTAGATATGCTACTTTAAAAACTGCAATCCAAGCAGTATTAGTAGCAAGATTGGACAACTTATATTAGCGCTGATCAGATCCCTGGTCCTAAAGTGGCTGTTGACTTCGTTTAAGTTAGGTAGTCCACAGGAGGGGCTGGATCGCAGCTAGTAGTGTGATATAAGTCTTGTAGTGTCCCAATAATAAAAGCAAAATCACTGGAGTAAATTCTACGCGTTTCACCCCGAGAGGGCTTTATCAAGATACTCCAGGTTTATTTGCCGCTAATACTGCTTGGATTGCAGTTTTTAAAGGAGCATATTCAAGGTTCACAGGCATTTTATCGGAAACAAGACTGTTATACCTACCATCAGATGTGCTGATACACTCACTCAGTACATGGATCCATCTGGCCTATCAGAGAAAGGGTGTGTGGCCCAAACCGCCAATCATCACAGAAGTGGGCGGTTTGTTGTTCAGCCGCGAAATACCCCGTCAAACTCAGACGCCGAAGGAAGCACAAGGAATCAACATACGGTCGAGCCGTCAGCTCCCACTACCCCGAGTTCAGTTAGGTAACTTACTAGTTATTAAACTGTGACTTTCTCATCCTACAGGAACTTTGTTCTATCAGCCATCCGTGTTATATACCCATTCATCTTGGAGCCAATATTTTGTTTCTTGCTATAAGCACCTAAGGGAGACGTCCCTATTTTATGTTTTAATACATTTATAACATTTAGTACTATACAGACTCCTCTATTGTTTTATTAATGTCTTATATTAAATATATTTTTTTTATTCTAGTCAGAGGGATTTATTTGCATTATTCGCACCGTAATAACTCTAACTCATTTATCTTCGTAACTAAGCAGACTGCTATCACTTTTTATTTGTACCCAATATTAACTTTGGCCATTTTTATATTGTCCATTGAGGTTATTCCTTGACCTAGTGTATCCTACATCACCAGCACGGTTTAGATCATTGCATCTATTTCTAACCATCACATAGTTTAATTTTATGCATATTAGGTATTGCCACTTAGTTGCACATTATTTATCTTAAAGAAAGACATCACCAATTGAAATTAGGATTTTGTACATTTTTTATCTACTAACAACACAAGTGCACTTGAGATTTCAGGATTTTTTTACATTCACATTATTATTTATGAACCACCAGCTGCATCAGACCACATAAATTATAACTATTAAGATATATATTTCTACATTTGGTAGTGTAATCCTAGCTATTTGTTTAGCGCCAGTTATCTTCTTCTAATTTACAGCATTTTTTCCCTGTTAGATTCCTGTTGTGCTGTGACATCACCCTTATATGCTGTGTAAAGCATACTTTTTAATTTATTTTGGAACTGCTGCATCCTTTCCGGTAATTCAGTAACATTTCAGGCACTTTATGCTTAAACTGGGGTTCTAGTAGCGTGGACATCCAGTACAGGTTGTTTTCCTTCAGCCTTTTTATACAAGGGTCCCTCAACAGGCACGACAGCATGAAAGACCCCATTTGCACAAGGTTGGATGCCGAGCTACTCATGTCCTGTTCCTCATCCTCAGTGATCTCACTGAAGGTATCTTCTTCCCCCCAGCCACGTACAACACCACGGGTACCAGATAGGTGACAATGAGCACCCTGGGATGCCTGTTGCGGTTGGTCTTCCTCCTCCTCCTCCTCCTCAAAGCCACATTCCTCCTCTGACTCTTCCTCACAATCCTCTTCCAGCGTTGCCGCAGGTCCAGCAAGCAATGCTGATAAGGCTGTTTCTGGTGGTGATGGTGACCACAACTCTTCCTCTTCACGCTCATCTACGGCCTGATCCAGCACTCTTCGCAGGGCACACTCCAGGAAGAAAAATGGTATGATGTCACTGATGGTGCCTTTGGTGCGACTGACTAGGTTTGTCACCTCCTCAAAAGGATGTATGAGCCTACAGGCATTGCGCATGATCGTCCAGTAATGTGGCAAAAAAAATTCCCAGCTCTGCAGAGGCTGTCCTAGCACCCCGTTCATGCAAATAGTCGTTAAAGGCTTTTTCTTGTTGGATCAGGCGGTCGAACATTAGGAGTGTTGAATTCCAACGTGTCGGGCTGTCGCAAATCAAGGGCCTCACTGGCATGTTGTTTCGCCGTTGGATATCTGAAAAGTGCGCCATGGCTGTGTAGGAACGCCTGATATGGCCACACACCTTCCTGGCCTGCTTCAGGACGTCCTGTAAGCCTGGGTACTTATGCACAAAGCGTTGTACGATCAGATGTGTCAACTTTCCCAAATTCAATGCCGCCACCAAATTTCTTCCGTTGTCACTAACCACTTTGCCGATCTCCAGTTGGTGTGGAGTCAGCCACTGATCCACCTGTGCATTTAGGGCAGACAGGAGTGCTAGTCCGGTTTGACTCTCTGCTTTCAGGCAAGTCAATCCCAAGACGGCGTGACACTGCCGTATCCGGGATGTGGAATAGTACCTGGAGCTGGGGGGGTGCCGTTGATGTGGAGCAAGCAGCAGAAGAGGACTCAGTCAAGGAGGTTATGGAAGAGGATGGAGTAGGAGAAGTAGAGGAGGTGGCAGCAGGCCTGCCTGCAAGTTGTGGCGGTGTCACCAACTCCTCTGCAGAGCCACGCATTCCATGCTTGTCAGCCGTCAGCAGGTTTACCCAATGCGCAGTGTAGGTGATATACCTGCCCTGACCATGCTTTGCAGACCAGGTATCAGTAGTCAGATGGACCCTTGCCCCAACACTGTGTGCCAGACATGCCCTTACTTCCTTTTGCACAATCGAGTACAGATTGGGGATTGCCTTTTGTGCAAAGAAATTTCGGCCAGGTACCTTCCACTGCGGTGTCCCAATAGCTACAAATTTTTTGAACGCCTCAGACTCCACCAGTTTGTATGGTAAAAGCTAAGAGTTCAGTCAAGCCAGCTGTCAGATGCCGGGCAAGGGGGTGACTTTGTGACATTGGCTTCTTACGCTCAAACATGTCCTTGACAGACACCTGACTGTGGGCAGATTAGCAGGAACTGCTCAAGGTGAGACACGGAGTGGCGGATGGTTGAGAGGGGGCAAGGAGGACAGTAGTGGTTGACGTGACTGAAGATGCTGGACAAGGAGGAGGATGGCGGCTTTGAGTTTGTGTGCTGCTTGTACTCATGTGTTGATCCCATAGGCTTTTGTGATGTGCGATCATGTGCCTTCGCAAAGCAGTTGTACCTAGGTGGGTGTTGGACTTCCCACGACTCAGTTTCTTTTGGCAGAGGTTGCAAATGGCATCGCTGTTGTCAGAGGCAGACACACAAAAAAATGCCACACTGATGAGCTCTGCAATGACGGCATTCTGGTGGTGGCAACAGCATGCGTTGATTGGCGTGCTGTCTGGTTGACCCCGAGTGCCGATGCATGCTGTCTGACTGTGCCACTAGCTCCTTGCGATGACCTCCCCCTCCTTCCAACTTGTCTCCTCCTCCTCTTTGTCTCCCCATCTGAACTTTCCCCCGCTTCTTCTTCTCTTCTCTTCTAGCGGGCACCCTCGTGACATCCACGGATGCATCGTCATCATCAACCGCTTCACTTGTATCTGACAACTCAGCAAAGGAAGCAGCAGCGGGTACAACATTATCATCACACCGTACGTCCATGTGTGTAATGCTGCCTGACTGAGATATATCCCTGTTATCTACATCCTCTGGCAATAATGGTTGCGCATCACTATCACTCATATCTTCCAACTGATGTGTAAATAACTCCTCTGACAGATCAAGTGAAGCGGCTGTGGTGCTAGTGTTGGTGGTGGCGGCAGGCGGGCGAGTGGTAACTCTAGAGGTGACCGAAGCTAAGCTGGAGGAGGATGGTGCATCAAGGTTCCGAGCGGAAGCTGTAGAAGATTGGGTGTCCTGTGTTAGCCAGTCAACTATGTCCTCAGAAATGTTCGAGTTCGGGGTACGTGGCCTCTGAACACTGGACATTCTTCTAGGGCCAAAGGGAATCACAGCACCATGAACACGACGGCCCCTGCAGGGTGGCCTGCCTCTTCCTGTCATTTTTTTTTCGATTAGTGGAGCTATGCGGGCAAGCTACTGTGACAACAGATATGAGTGGCACTGTGCACTGGCAGAAGTTGGCAGAGTAGACGCTGTAGGCCTGACACACACGCTTGCAGAAAACTAACTGCTATTCAATCTATTACAGTCAAAATTGTATTTTTTTTTTAAATGTACACTACTGTTACACCAGATATGAGTTGCACTGGGGTGACACTGTGCCCTGGCAGGCACTGAAACGAACACGTGTGAAGGAAACTGACTGCTATTATTTAACACAGTCAAAAAAGTGGTTTTTTTTTAAATGTACCCTACTGTTACACCAGATAGGAGTTGCACTGGGGTGACACTGTGCCCTGGCAGGCAGGCACTGAAACGCACACGTGTGAAGGAAACTGACTACTATTATTTAACACAGTCAAAAAAGTGTTGTTTTTCTTTTAAATCTACACTACTGTTACACCAGATATGAGTTGCACTGGGGTGACACTGTGCCCTGGCAGGCAGGCACTGAAACGCACACGTGTGAAGGAAACTGACTGCTATTATTTAACACAGTCAAGAAAGTGTTGTTTTTTTTTAAATCTACACTACTGTTACACCAGATATGAGTTGCACTGGGGTGACACTGTGCCCTGGCAGACAGGCACTGAAACGCACACGTATGAAGGAAACTGACTGCTATTATTTAACACAGTCAAAAAAAGTGTTGCTTTTTTTAAATCTACACTACTGTTACACATGGGGCGCGATCCAATATAGTGCAGTGCAATCGAGGGAACCCCCACCGCCCGTAGTTTCAGCTTGCAACTCGAGCTATCACATATACGGCGCTGTCAGATGCTAAAGTGCCGTAAGTCTGACAAACCAGCGATGTCCAGAAATCTGCGTAAGTACAAATTTCAGGAGTCGCCAGTGACTTACGGCACTTTAGAAACTGCCGGGGCCTACAAAACCTGACTAAGTTATAAAATCACCCGTACTGTCTAACACGCCTCCCAAACATAGCCCGACACGTCTAACCCTCTATCCGCTATCCCCCCCTCACTATCCTAACAATAAAAAATGTATTAACACCCTAAACCGCCGCTCCCGGACCCCGCCACCACCTAATAAAGTTATTAACCCCTAAACCGCCTCTCCCAGACCCCGCCGCCAGCTATATTAAATCTATAACCCCCTAATGTGAGCCCCTACCCCGCCGCCATCTACCTTACCTACCCCCTAAAGTGAGCCCCTTACACCGCCGCCATCTACCTTACCTACCCCCTAAACTTAGCCCCTTACACCGCCGCCATCTACCTTACCTACCCCTAAAGTGAGCTCCTACCCCGTCGCCATCTATTTTAAAATTATTAACCCCTAATTTAATCCCCCTACACCGCCGCCAGCTATATTAACTATATTAACCCTAATTATATTAGGGTTAATATAGTTAATATAGTTATTATATTATATATATTAACTATATTAACCCTAATTATATTAGGGTTAATATAGTTAATATTGTTATTATATTATATATATATTAAATATGATAACCCTATCTAACTCTAACATCCCTAACTAAATTCTTATTAAAATAAATCTAATTAATATTAATATTATTAATTAAAATATTCCTATTTAAATCTAAATACTTACCTATAAAATAAACCCTAAGATAGCTACAATGTAATTAATAATTACATTGTAGCTATTTTAGGGTTTATATTTATTTTACAGGTAACTTGGTATTTATTTTAACTAGGTACAATAGCTATTAAATAGTTAATAACTATTTAATAGCTACCTAGTTAAAATAATTACCAATTTACCTGTAAAATAAATCCTAACCTAAGTTACAAATACACCTAATACTACACTATTAATAAATTAAATAAACTACAAATATCTAAACTAAAATACAATTAAATAAACTAAACTAAATTACAAAAAAAACAAACACTAAATTACAAAAATAAAAAAAGATTACAAGATTTTTAAGCTAATTACACCTATTCTAAGCCCCCTTATAAAATAATAAAGCCCCCCAAAATAAAAAAAATTCCCTACCCTATTCTAAATTAAAAAAGTTAACAGTTCTTTTACCTTACCAGCCCTTAAAAGGGCCTTTTGCGGGGCATGCCCCAAAGAAAACAGCTCTTTTGCCTGTTTAATGTAATTAATATAGCTGGCGGCGGGGTAGGGGGATTAAAGTAGGGGTTAATAATTTTAATATAGCTGGCGGCGGGGTAGGAGCTCACATTAGGGGGTAGTTAATGTAGGTGGCCGCGGTGTAAGGGGCTCACATTAGGGGGTAGATAATGTAGATGGCGGCGGTGTAAGGGGCTCACATTAGGGGGTAGGTAATATAGATGGCGGCAGTGTAAGGGGCTCACATTAGGGGGTATGTAATGTAGCTGGCGACGGTGTAGGGGGATCACATTAGGGGGTTATACTTTTAATGTAGGTGGCGGCGGAGTCCGTGAGTGGCGGTTTAGGGGATAAATACTTTATTAGGGATTGCGGCTGGGGATCGCGGTTGACAGGTAGATAGACATTGCGCATGCGTTAGGTGTTAGGTTTTATTTGGCAGGTAGTTTAGGGAGTTACAGGGCTCCAATAGACAGCGTAAGGCTTACTACGGCTGCATTTTGTGGCGAGGTGAAAATGGAGTAAGATTTCTCCATTTTCGCCACATAAGTCCTTACGCTGTATATTGGATACCAAACTGCGTGGGTTTGGTATACCTGCCTATGGCCCAAAAAACTACGGGCGAAGGCAGAAATATACGAGCATAACTTCTAGGTTACGCCATATATATGATACCAAACCCGCGCAAAATTTGGCGTCGCCGGCTTTTGTGGGCGACGCTGCATATCAGATAGGGCCCCAGATAGAGTTGCACTGGGGTGACACTGTGCCCTGGCAGGCAGGCACTGAAACGCACATGTGTGAAGGAAACTGACTGCTATTATTTAACACAGTCAAAAAAGTGTTGTTTTTTTTTAAATCTACACTACTGTTACACCAGATATGAGTTGCACTGGGGTGACACTGTGCCCTGGCAGGCAGGCACTGAAACGCACACGTGTGAAGGAAACGGACTGCTATTATTTAACACAGTCAAAAAAGTGTTGTTTCTTTTAAATCTTCACTACTGTTACACCAGATATGAGTGGTGGCACTGGGCAAGTGGGCACAGTATACGCTGTGAGCCTGACACACACGTTGGCTGGCAGGCAGGCAACTGCAATTAGATTACACAGGAAAAAAAAGCAGACTGATGTTCTAGCCCTAAAAAGGGCTTTTTGGGGTGCTGTCCTTACAGCAGAGATCAGATGAGTCCTTCAGGACTGTAGTGGACACTGAATACACTAGCCTAGCTATCGATTTCCCTATTAAATCAGCAGCAGCTACACTGTCCCTCCTCTCACTAAGAATGCAGCTTCCGAATGAATCTAAAATGGATGCTGTCCAGGAGCTAGGAGGGTCTGGGAGGGAGGGTCTGTTGCTGATTGGCTGGAATGTGTCTGCTGACTGTGAGGTACAGGGTTAAAGTATTACTCAATGATGATGAATAGGGGGCGGATCGAACATCGCATATGTTCGACCGCCGCGGCGAACGCGAACATGCTATGTTCCCCGGGAACTATTCACCGGCGAACTATTCGCGACATCACTAATATTAACTAATTTAATTTATTATTTTAAAATATGTCAATATTCTAATTGTGTTATGTGTCTTTATCTTTAGCATAAGTGGGTGTTTAATTTAGTGGCCCTTGACCAATCCCTCCATAAAAAAAGAAAAGGTTGGGCCACCAAGTATGTTGGTGAAAAATGGCAAACAAAACTTTGTATGTGGATAAAGGGGCATGAACCCCATTTTTTTCTTTCATGATTCAGATATAACATACTTTATTCTTTGTTGTAGAGATATCCAGATAGGTAGCGTGCACATGTCTAGAACACTACACGTCAGGAAATATTGTTACCATTTAGTGTTCTTGCTAATGTATAACTGCTACCATATAATGCTGAAGACACATGCACACTCCTGAACTTACCTTTATGCTTTTAAAAAAAGGATAACAAGAAAACGAAGCAAATTTGATAATAGAAGTAAATTGGAAAGTTGTTTAAAATTGTAGGTTCTATATGATACATGAAATAATGTTTTGGGGGGTTTTATGTCCCTTTAATAAGCAAAGCTGCCAAATTGAGATTAAAGAGACATAATACTCATATGCTAAATCACTTGAAACTGATGCTGTATAACTGTAAAAAGCTGACAGGAAAATATCATCTGAGTAAGTTCTGTGTAAAAAGTTATGCTGCCCAGCTGCAGGTAAATAAAAAAAAAAAATTAAGAAATGAACAACAGCCAATCAGCATCAACAATGTTGAGGTCATGAACTCTTTTATTGTGATCTCATGAGATTTCACTTAACTCTCATGAGATTTTATAGTAAACTTCCTTAGACTGAATAGGGAAATAACATGAGAGTGCACGATGCTCAATCCCTTAGCTGTCTCGGGACAGACATCCTGATTTGCTGCTTAGAAGTCCTTTACAATGGGATGTGGCTACTGAGGAACTTTTGAGGTAAAATATCTTTCTTTTTTACATAGAGGTGTCCAGGTGATATTTTCTATTCAGCTTTTTACAGCTATACTGCATCACTTTCAAGTGTTTTAACATTTGGGTATTATGGCCCTTTAACACTGGTCTATGTACATCTGACAGGAAGATGTTAATAATTAACTATTCTGTGATAAGAAATGCAAAAGAGGAAAAGGAGTGGATTTTGCAGATTTCTCTGTGCTTTTTGTTCTACAAAACATAAATCTATCACTGAGTTACTGCTGGTGTGCAATTACTATCTACTGAATTATTGTTTCAAGGACGTACCTCCCCGGCCTTGTCTTTTTTGTAAAGAATTGTTTCACAAAACAGGTTACATAAACATTGTTGGTTCCTAATAAGTACAAACTCTATATTACGCGTTTGGAATATTATGACATATGGCATCACTAATTACATCATTACTAAAGTTTGAAATGCTGTTCCTTACAAAATATAATAAATACAATGTATCGTTTGTTTTGGTGCAATGTCATTGTTAGAGGTAAGTTGTTATTTTTCTATTAATGGTGCATTTTTATGCTGTGTGCCACTTCATTGATCAGTTTGGCATTTTAAGAGTTGATTACAATCGTGCACTAGTTTTTGGTAGATCATTTCTGAGCATTGGCTGCAATTGTCAGCATGTTCCTCCAGTGATCACAATTACTGAATTCTTCTTCTAATTATAAACCTTGAGCAAAAAATTATTACCTTTCGGAAAACAACACAAAATCAATATTTGCCTTGTGAATCTTGTGATATTGTAATTAAAAAATAAAATAAACACGATGAAAGACAAACAAAATTGCGATATTGAATGTTTACCAATTACATCGCCGAACCTATATGTTGATTTATTTCCCTTTAAATAATATTGTTCTAAAAAAAATTCTACCACGTGTATTTATATATATATACAGTATATATATATATATATATATATATATATATATATATATATATACTGCTCGAATTTGAAGTAAAACTACTTAAAGCAGTGTCATTTGTGTACATTGCAAGTTTATAGCGTAACCTTGCCCTGCTATAAAAACATATCCCTTTCTTTAAAATACAGTTTCATTCTGTACTTCCTATGATTTGTCTGCAAATGCTCATCATTCTATTACTACTTTTTCTGATGTAAATTGCCCATAATATGTTTATAGTATAAGGATCTATTTTGTCTTAGCAGTCTATGCTCTACAAATACTTTAACCACAGTCACAGTTATCAGTGTGGGAAACAGTTACAAACATTAATTTTCTCAAAACAATGTTGGAACAGATTAATAGATCACGTTTGCACTCCCACAGAGTCGTAACAGAAATTTACTAGGCAAAATTATATTGTTCATCTTTGTTCAGTATAGTCAGTTATCTCTAATGCTAAGATTTATTTTCTTTGAAAAAATCTCTTATATAAGCAAACAAGAAAACATGAATTTGTAACTTTTGAAAAGAACTAAATGATAAATGTTTGCAAAAGATATCTATAAACACCATGAGGTACAAATTCTAAAAGGGACACTAAACACTCAATGTATTTCTTGCACCTCCGTCTAATCATTGGCTGTCATTATTGAACCTAGGTTATGCTGCAGGTATCTGAAACAGAGGTCAGCACTAAAGTGTAGTGAAAAATAGATTTCAACATGGTGGCACCCATAGCTAGAGGGAGGCGAGAAACAACCTCAATGCAATGCTTATAAAGGGCCAGATTATAAATTGAGAGCAAAATATCTCTTTCGCTAAAGCGATATTTATGCTCCACTTTTTAATACTAGCGCACACACAAATGTGCGCTGGTATTACAAGTTAGGTGCAATGCAAACCTCATTGCACGGAAGCATTGCGCTTACAAGAGCGAGCTTCCATAGGGAGCCTCGTTCTCACACCACACAGCCGACAATTTAAGCCCCCCAAAACTGCAGTTTTTTAATAAAAAAAAAGAAAACTAACACTAAATCTTCGGGGGCAATTGGGGGACATGTAGAAAATTAATCAGAGGTGTGATCTCTTTCATTTTCGGAGTGCTAATTGCAAGCTTGCAGTAGCAATAACAAGCTACATATAATGGCTGTTTATTGCGCAACTGCAAAGGGCCAGATTTGCGCACAATACATTAGTGCTTCACTTGTAATCTAGCCCAAAATGTATTTAGTGTTTAATGTCCCTTTAAAAGAACATTAAATACAGTAGAATTGCATAATCAACAAATGCATAATAAAGAAAATATGTAATAACAGTGAACTCAAATAATCTTAGAAATAGAGATACATCAAAAATATTAAAAAAAACTCAAATTTTACATTAAAGTGAATGAAAGCCCATTTTTAAAAATTCTATTAAAAACAGGGGCACTGCTTACAAAGCAGCCGTTTTGATTAAAAACCTTTTTTTCTTTTCACAGCCAGAGCAGCTTCACCCTCCTGGAAATCCTCTCTTCACACGTCAGCAATGACTAATCCGGCTTCCTCCAATCACGGCTTTCCCCCAGGGTAGTCATTGCCTGAGACCATGCTGTGATTGGAGGGAGTCATTAGTCATTGCTGATGTGTAAAGAGAGGATTTCCAGGAGGGGGAAGCTGCTCTGGCTGTTAAAAGAAAAAAAGGTAAGTTTTTAATCAAAACGGCTGCTTTGGAAGCTTTGATGCATGAAAGTGCCCCTGTTTTTAATAGTATTTTTAAAAAATGGGCTTTCATTCACCAAAGTTTACCTTCACTTTAAGAGATGTTTATTTCACTATGCAGAGTTCTGTATGTGAAGGAGAGACTACTACAATACTTTCTTTATTTATTTATAAAAAAATAAATTGAGATTTCTCTCATTTTCAAGTATGGCCTGGGAACAGGGCCATCTTTAATATTGACTGGACCCTGGGCAAACATTTTTTTGCCCCCCCCCCCCCCCCCGCCCATGCAATTTTGCTCTCCACCCCAACATCCCAAAAAACAACTAAATTATTTTTTTTTTTAAATGATTAGCCCAGCAGTGGATCATCCACTGTTGGACTAATCATTAAAAAAAAAAAAAAATGAAATAAATTGCAATATGTGAAATTGGTCCTAAGCAGTACTAATAACTAAATAAATATATAAATTCCTCCACTGTGGATTAATTTAATATATTTACTAATTAATTAATTAATTAATTAATTGTTGGTTTTTAATTTATTTATATATTTTTTTTAAGTACATAAATATTTAATGCAATGCACGGCATCGCATAGTAAAAATCAGTGGCGGACTATAATGTGTACAGGGCCCCAGTGCAAGAATTTATTTTGGGACCCCCTAAAAGCATCTCACCAGTTTTGGGATAGTCACTACATATTTATTGTTTAGACGGCCACTGTACAGCAAAATTATCACTTTCATGAATACCAAGGGAATGCCTAACATAACTAACTCCCCTAACCCATATACATACACACTCTCCAGAGCATACACATGTACACACAAACACACACTCTTCAGAGCATACACATATACATGTACACACAAACACACACTACAGAGCATACACATATACATGTACACACAAACACACACTCTTCAGAGCATACACATGTACACACAAACAGTGACGTAGCCATCTAATTCTTAGGGGCACAAAATTAAAGAGCCATCTACTTATCATGAGGTGCGCTCTCCAGTCTCCACCACTGCTCTCACAGAGTGTCTCACATGCAGCGCCGGGAGGAAGTTATCATCCTGGTGGTTTGTGCTTGCAGTTTTCATTTCTACCTCTAGGTGTCACTGGTCCATTATAGCTCAATGTAAATAGTTACTGAGTTCTAGACTTTTCTCCCCCTTCCTGAGCTCTAGTGCAGTGTGAGTATAGGTGAGTTGTGCAGACTCCCATACTTTATATTGTGCAAACTTCTAAAATATATATTGTGCAGACTTCCATACTTTATATTGTGTAGACTCCCAAACTCTATATAGTGCAGACTCCCAAACTCTATATTGTGCAGACTCCCAAACTCTATATTGTGCAGACTCCCAAACTCTATATTGTGCAGACCCCTAAACTCTATATCGTGCAGACTCCCAAACTCTATATTGTACAGACTCCTAAAATCTATATTGTGCAGACCTCCAAACTTTATATTGTGCAGACTCCTAAACTCTATATTGTGCAGACTCCCAAACTCTATATTGTGCAGACTCCTATACTCTATATTGTGCAGACTCCCATACTCTATATTGTGCAGACTCCCATACTTTATATTGTACAGACTCCCAAACTCTATATTGTGCAGACTCCCATAATCTATATTGTGAAGACTCACATACTCTATAGTGTGCAGATTCCCATACTCTATATTGTGCAGATTCCCATACTCTATATTGTGCAGATACCCATACTATATATTGTGCAGACTCCCATACTCTATATTGTTGTGCAGACTCCAATACTATATATATTGTGCAGACTCCCATACTCTATATTGTGCAGACTCCCATACTCTATATTGTGCAGACTCCCATACTCTATTTTGTGCAGATTCCCATGCTCTATATTGTGCAGACTCCTAAACTCTATATTGTGCAGACTCCCATACTCTATATTGTGCATATTCTCATACTCTATATTGTGCAGACTCACAAACTCTATATTGTGCAGACTCACATAATCTATATTGTGCAGACTCACATACTCTATATTGTGCAGACTCACATACTCTATATTGTGCAGACTCCCATACTCTATATTGTGCAGACTCACATACTTTATATTGTGCAGACTCCCATACTTTATAGCTATAAGATGGTAATATATATTTATATATGCTAGGTTCATCTTGTCTTTTTTATGTATATGTGTATTTTTTTTCTCACATACTTTTTGTGATAATTTTTTTTAACTATTTCATAATCAGAGCACTGAGGAATTCTGAATGTGGGGGGCTAGGGGGTACAATAGTGAGGTGGTGCAGTGAGGAACAATACAGAGGTGGTACAGTGAGGTACTATAGTGAGGTGGTACAGTGAGGTACTATAGTCAATCCCTACTGTACTGGTGGAAGAGACTCGGTCAGTGCTAATGTGTTAGGAGTGCAATACTTGCCTTGCCCTGACAACCCACGCTACGCCACTGCACACACACTCTTCAGAGCATACACATACACATGTACACACAAACACACACTCTCCAGAGCATACACATGTATACCTAAACACAAACTTCACAGATCATACATATGTAAAAACAAAAACAAACTTTCTAGAGCATACACATGTACACACAAACACACACTACAGAGCACACACAAATTTATGTACGCACTCTATGTAATCCAATATTAAAAATACAAAGTAGGTGTGCACTGTGCAGTATACTGAGGTGTGTCTGACCTGTAAGGAGGAATCCTGACATTTGGGGAGAACAAGATCAGCTATGGATCATCTAACCAATCAAGCTGATGCTTTTACATGTGATATTTAGGGCTCGTTAAAGAGATTTAGGGCAGCCAACAGGAGCAAAGCAAGGTAAAGACTGAGGAGAAAGCATGGAGGTGCAGACAAATATAAGTTTACTGACTGGAACAGCAGAACTAATATAGGAAGCTGTAAAATCTGAGACAGAGAGAAAATAATCTATAAAAATAAACCTTACCTTAATGTGTGAAGTATCAGCATGACACTATACATCAGCCACAGAAGCACATGTCACTTCCCTCTCATCCTGCACTAGACAATGCTGCATGGGGGAGGGGCGTGTTTGCACTTATTCTTTCCACTGGAACCTTTCTACAAAGCACTGTTCCCCTAACAAACTTCAGTTAGTTGATCTGAGGGCCACAGCAGAAAGAGCAAGGCTAAGGGAACAAGCAGACTGGATGCTGTCTGTCCAAGGCTTCATGGATACAGTGTGAGATGAGTCACACAGCCTCAAGACTGAAGAGAGCAGTGTCTGCAGCTGCACAGATGTTCAAATCCTCACGTGCCTGCCGCTCCAGCTTTCTGTTGCATGCATCTACAGTCAGCCCTACCCTGAACAATCCCCACTACCAGATCAGTTACCTGGTAACAGTGGTAATCCCAGCAGGACCTTTTCTTATGCAGTGGGATTGGCTGGATGCCGAGTGAGGGTTTAGCATTCAGTGCTGCACAGTGTACACCTAAAACAGCACATGGCACTAGCTTGGCATGTCACATGATACCGGCATGGTCTGGCACAGTTTCTCACAAATAAATATAAGCAGAGAACTTTTGACTGTGACAGTCTTAGGACTGACTGTGTGTGTTAGGACTGACATCAGCAGTCTGGCATGAACCAAAAAAACAAAAAAAAAATCAAAGATAGGGCCCTGGGCAGCTGCCCCTTTTGCCCTGTGTTAAAGTTTGGGAAAACAATATAATGTCTAAAAAAAAAAATCCCAAAGATTTTGCGTGATTTCCTTCCACAGCGAGTTTTACCCTTAGGCATATATTATATTGCAGGCGGACATGATTCGCTGAAGTGAATACTGTCCGTCCGACATTGCTAAATGCTGACAGCATGCGCTGCTTCTTAACTTAAGTTCGGGGGTAGATTGCAGCATCTGCTGCTTGTTAAATCTACCCCTTAGACTGAATTTCAAATGAGCAGTAGATACTTTTCTGACGATTTTCAAAGATACTTAAAATTTTCTGCCCCTGTATAATGTGACAGCCATTAGCCAATCACAAACGCATATACACTGTTGATATAAAAAGATTGTGGACATTGTGATAATGGAAGAAAATTAGAAAGATTTTTTAAAATTCATGTTCAATCTGAATCATGCAAGTTTAATTCTAACTTTAATTGCATTCTTCTTACTGATGTCTCAGAATTATTATACCAATATCTGTAAGCTGCCTCTCTTCCTTGAATCTTCAACTACTGTGTCATAGTCTTTGCTGGTTCCTGATTTCATATCTGTCTTCCCTTCTTTCTTATCTCAGCATTATTTTTTTTGTAGCACAATATCACAGAAATACTTATACAGAGAAATAATCACAACTTGACATTTATCTATCATGGGGGTCACAGGCCCTCATCTCTTTGTGTGCCTAGCTCCCATGTTTTGTTTTATTTTTACCTATTCTTAAAGCCTAATCTGTTGCTGCCATGATGCCAAATGTCACCAAATTGAATGATGGTTTTGCAAGACATTTTCAAAAGGCAAATAACTGAGAATTCTAGCTCCTGTTCTGCTACAACAGGACAGCACATTTGGTAGTTTTAGCTTCAAATTCTGCTTTATGCTGCAGTCATGCAATATATTGCTGGTGAAGATATAAATAATAGGTGAGTGTTTGCAATCAGTTTTGGAGGAATCAAAGGCTATACTCTATGATTTGCACGTATCTGTATCATTGGTTGCTAATTTATTTTTGACTATTTCAGTTGTGGTTTTTTTATTCCCTGAAAACTATTTTCATCTTATATTCCTCAGTCCCTGTTAAAACCTGTTTCCCCACACACATGTATATTAAAAGGACATACAGTTCTTTATACAGTGCTCTAATTCAGAGACAATTTGCAAGTCATTTTTTAGAGCTCTCATTTAGAAAGTAGTGTACATTTGCTGGCATTTTTTAATTCAACAGGCAAATCCTTAGTTTATGCTAGAATTGTATTTCTTTTGAACAAACCTTATGTTGTATAAATAATTTTATATCTCTTTACAGACCAAAATAAATGTTAAAGGGACAGTAAACACCTTGAGATTTGTATATAAAATGTTAAGTTATGTATAATGACACAATTTTATGTTACATTTTCATTGTTTTGCCCCCTTTTCATATAAGTTAGCTCTTGAGCAGTATCTAATTCTCAGAGCTTAAAATGCACTGACTTCTCAAGGCTAACCATGCCCATGATATATATATATATATCAGCCAATCAGCCAATAGGATTGAGCTCACATTCTATTGGCTGTTCCAATCAGCCAATAGAATGTGAGCTCAATCCTATTGGCTGATTGGATCAGCCAATAGGATTGAACTTCAATCCTATTGGCTGATTGCATCAGCCAATAGGATTTTTCCTACCTTAATTCCGATTGGCTGATAGGATTCTATCAGCCAATCGGAATTGAAGGGACGCCATCTTGGATGACGTCACTTAAAGGAACCTTCATTCAGTCATCGGATCAAGAAGGAAGAGGATGCTCCGCGTTGGATGTCTTCAAGATGGACCCGCTCCGCTCCGGATGGAAGAAGATAGAAGATGCCGCCTGGATGAAGACTTCTGCCGCTTGGAGGACCTCTTCTGGCCGGATCGGATGAAGACTTCTGCCCCTCTGGATGTCCACTTCTGCCCGGCTGGGTGAAGACGGCTCAAGGTAGGGTGATCTTCAAGGGAGTAGTGTTAGGTTTTATTAAGGGGGGATTGGGTGGGTTTTAGAATAGGGTTGGGTGTGTGGGTGGTGGGATGTAATTTTGGGGGGTATTGTCTTTTATTTTACAGGTAAAAGAGCTGATTACTTTGGGGCAATGCCACGCAAAAGGCCCTTTTAAGGGCTATTTGTAATTTAGTATTGGGTAGGGAATATTTTTTTTTTTTATTATTATTTTATTAGGGGGGGTTAGAGTAGGTGTAATTAGATTTAAAAAAATTTAATTATTTTTTTATTTTCTGTAATTTAGTGTTTGTTGTTTTTTGTACTTTAGTTTATTTAATTTAATTGTAGTTAGTTTATGTAATTAATTTATAGGTATATAGTGTAGTGTTAGGTTTAATTGTAATTTAGGTTAGGATTTATTTTACAGGTACATTTGTACTTATTTTAACTAGGTAGTTATTAAATAGTTAATAACTATTTAATAACTATTGTACCTAGTTAAAATAAATACAAAGTTGCCTGTAAAATATAAATAAATCCTAAAATAGCTATAATGTAATTATTAATTATAGGGTTGCACCAATACCATTTTTTAAAGACAGAGTACAAGTACCGATACTTGTTTTCAAATACTCGCCGATACCAATTACTGATACTTTTTTTTTATGTCATGTGACAGTTTACCAAGCACAATACAGACTAATTATTTAATTATGAAGGACTGTAGCTCAAAAGACATCATGAAATAATAAAACAGGTTTTATTTGTCACAAAGTTCACAGAACATGTTTAGAAAGAAAAATATTACAATAAAATATATTAACAACAACAATAAATAACAAATATAAAATTGCAACCAACTAAAAGTGCCATACAGTATAAAATAGAACAGAATATTGTTTAATCATGGCGAACAACACTATGGGCTAGATTACATTTGACTGGTAAGCTTTACCAATGCTCTCATTACACGTCCTACTCCATTAAAGGCTATGGAGTTGGAAATGTGAACAGAGCATTGGTAAAGCTTACCAATCAAATGTAATCTAAATCTAGTTCTATAATTGCAGGATGAGTGTTCATTGGGATTAACTTAATTTTTCCTATGAGTACTCTTCCTGCAATTATATAAGCTAAGTGTCGCGATCGCTCAGCTGATCGCTCTCTCTGCCTTTGTTTTTCTGGCGCTGTTGCGCTTCCCTTGGTTGCCTAGCAACCCTGTATGCCACCGGCCCCTTCTGCTGACGTCAGAAGGGCTTCTTATTCCGGCGTCTCTTCTCCTCGGTGCCTGTTTGTTCTCATTTCCCGGCTTGTGAGTACTATTTTTAACTACTTGTTATATTTGAATTGCTGGCTCTCCTGACTTCAACCCTGCTTAACCCTACCTGAATGATACCTGATAACTGGACTTTGTTTGCTAGACTATTCTACTGGTTAACCCCAAACTGCCTGATTACTCGTTGCTGGAACTCTGCTTGCTAGACTATTCTACTGATTAACCCCAAACTGCCTGATTACACGTTGCTGGAACTTTGCTTGCTAGACTATTCTACTGATTAACCCCAAACTGCCTGATTACACATTGCTGGAACTTTGTTTGCTAGACTATTCTACTGGTTAACCCCAAAATGCCTGATTACACGTTGCTGGACATTGCTTGTTTAATAACTCTATTGGTTAACCCTTATCTGCCTGATTACACGTTGCTGGAACTTTGTTTGCTAGACTATTCTACTTGATAAACCTGGAAGGTCTGCGGCTGCCGAAGCAGGACTTTTAGATTTAAGGCAGGGTTCTCTTTCTGTAGCACAATACGCTATAGAATTCCGGACTTTAGCTACTGAAACTATGTGGAATCATGGGGCCCTGCGTGCAGCGTTTCGTAAAGGTCTTTGTGATCGTTTAAAAGATGAACTGGTTTATAGGGATCTTCCTGATTCTCTAGAAGAACTCATCAATTTATGTATCAAGTTAGATGCTCGTTACTCTGAGCGTCTCCATGAACGTGACCGTAACAGAAGATCCTTTATCAAACCAACTTTACGTCCTATGTCTCGTTCACCAAACCTTCCTGCTCCGAGTTCTTCTATCTCTGAATCAAGTGAACCCATGGAGGTTGGTGCAATTAAGTTATCTGAAGCTGAACATCTCAGAAGGCGTAATCTTGGACTATGTCTTTACTGTGGTATTAAGGGGCATTTGTTAAAAGATTGTCCAACCCGTCCAGTAAAAGCCAGGGCTTAACTCCAGAAAGAGGGACTGAGTTAAGCCAAAGGTCTTTTCCTACCCTCAATCCCAAGCTGTTTGTTCCAGTCACCTTCCATTTTGGCAACTCCAAGTTCCAGGCTCAAGCACTCATCGATTCTGGAGCTGCAGAAATGTTTATGGATTCGGATTTTGTCAATTCCTTTCGGATTCCTTTGCTTTCCAAGAGCCAAGTAATTAAGGTCACTACTGTCAGTGGTCAACCCTTAGGTTCTGGAATCATTCAATATTCTACTATACCACTTCTTATGTCTGTAGGAGTACTTCATTCAGAAACCATCTGTTTTGACATCATCTCTTCTCCTCAGTTTCCTTTAATTTTGGGACTTCCTTGGCTACAACTTCATGATCCGGTTTTCTCCTGGTCTAAAGGGGAACTTGTTACTTGGGGATCTTCTTGTTTCAAACAATGTCTTCAGAATACTCCCAAACCTTCTAGTACTGTTGTGGCAGTTTTGGACATTCCTGATTCTTTGCCTGTACAATATCATTCTTTTTGTGATGTCTTTTCTAAGAAAGATGCAGAAATTTTACCTCCACATCGGACCTTTGATTGTTCCATTGACCTACTACATGGAGCCCCTCTTCCTAAGGGTAAAACATACCCTCTTTCTCGTCAAGAAAATGTTTCACTCGAAGAATACATTAAGGATAATTTGGCCCGAGGTTTTATTCGTCCTTTTTCCTCTCCTGTAGGAGCAGGTTTTTTCTTTGTTGAAAAGAAGGATGGAGGTCTTCGTCCTTGTATTGACTATTGTGCTCTTAATCAGATTACAGTCAAGAATTGTTATCCCCTTCCTCTCATTCCTGAATTGTTCGATTGTCTCCAGGGTGCTTCCATCTTTACCAAATTGGATCTTCGTGGGGCATATAATTTAGTCAGAATTCGTAAAGGGCATGAGTGGAAAACAGCCTTCAACACTAGATTTTTACACTATGAATATTTAGTTATGCCTTTTGGGTTATGCAATGCCCCTGCAGTTTTTCAACATTTTGTTAATGAAATATTCAGAGACTATCTTAATCAATTCGTCATTATCTATCTTGATGATATTTTGATTTATTCTCGGACTTTACAGGATCACGTTCATCACGTTAAACTAGTACTCCAGAGATTATGTGAAAATTCTCTATTTGCCAAACTTGAAAAGTGCTCTTTTTATCAAGAATCTATTCATTTTTTGGGTTACATCATTTCACCGTCTGGATTTGAGATGGATTCTGACAAACTGTCGGCTATTAAAGATTGGCCTAGACCAACTTCCTTAAAATCTCTTCAGAGGTTTCTGGGATTTGCCAATTACTACCGTAAATTCATAAAGGACATCTCGGCTCCTCTTACTGCTCTTACTAAGAAGGGTCAGGATTGCAAACATTGGTCTGATAAAGCCATACAGGCCTTTGAATCCTTGAAGTCAGCATTTACTTCGGCTCCTATTCTTTGTCATCCAGTTCTGAGTCTCCAATTCATCCTTGAAGTGGATGCTTCTCTGATTGCTGCTGGGGCTGTGCTATCTCAACGAAATCCTGTCACTAGCAAGATTCTTCCTGTGGGGTTTTTCTCCAAGAAGTTTAATTCTTCAGAACTGAATTATGACGTCGGTAACAAAGAATTGTTAGCAATTAAGATGGCTTTGGAAGAATGGAGACATCTGCTTGAGGGCACGGATCAACCATTTCTTATTCTTACGGATCATAAAAATCTTCTGTATCTTCATACTGCTAAACGCCTCAACTCACGTCAAGCCTGATGGGCTCTGTTCTTTTCCAGATTTAATTTTGTCCTCTCCTACATTCCTGGTTCTAAGATCTCTAAAGCGAATGCTTTATCCAGACAATTTCAGGCCTCTGATTCTGCATTATTGGATTCTGAACCCATTCTCCGTCCTGCTAAAGTTCTAGCTCAGTTGTCTACTTTTCCTTTCCAAGCATTACAGTCTGCTCAAGCCTCAATTCCTTCCTCCTATGAATTACCTCCGGGAATCTTGTTTGTACCTACAGAATTCCGCCTCAAACTTCTTTGTTGGGCTCATGATAATATTTTTTCTGGACATCCAGGAGTACGTAATACATTGTGGAAACTCAAACAACATGTCTGGTGGCCTTCTATGATCAAAGATGTCAAGGATTATGTTGCAGCTTGTAATTCCTGTACCTCTAATAAACAGTCTTCTTGTTTACCTTTTGGACTCTTACAACCTCTACCTGTTCCATTTTATCCCTGGTCACATGTTTCCATGGACTTTATTACTGACCTTCTTAATTCTGCCGGAAACAAGACCATATGGGTTGTGGTTGACAGATTTTCCATAGCAGTTCATTTTGTTCCTTTACCTGGATTACCATCTGCCTAGAGACTCGCTGAACCATTTATACTCCATATCACCAGATTACATGGGTTTCCTTTGGACATTGTGTCTGATCGTGGAGTTCAATTTGTCTCTAGATTCTGGAAATCTCTTTGCAAACAATTTGGAGTTACCATATCTCTATCTACTGCCCATCATCCTCAATCCAACGGTCAAACTGAGCGAGTAAACCAATCTCTTGAATCCTATCTCAGGCACTATGTTAATCATCAGCACTCCAATTGGTCTCAACTTTTTCCTTTAGCAGAACTTGCTTACAATTCCCGTTTCAATTCTTCTTTACAGACTTCTCCTTTCAAGGCAGCCTATGGATTTGAACCTAGAACTTTTCCTATGTCTCCTAGGGGTTCTGGAGTTACTGGAGCAGATCGAACTGTGAAGAATCTCTGTAAACACTGGAAGAAGATTCGGGAAATTCTTCTCCTCTCTTCTCAAAAGTATAAACGATTTGCTGATCGCAAACACTGTAAGGCACCTTCATTTAGCACTGGAGACAAAGTTTGGATATCTACCAGATTCATTCGTCTCAAACAACCCTGTGCTAAATTGGGTCCTAAATACATTGGACCATTTAGGATTGTTTCCATGGTCTGTTCTACTGCTTACAGGGTGGCTTTACCGGACAACCTGAAGATTCATCCTGTATTTCACGTATCTCTTCTTAAACCGGCAGTCTCTAACCGGTTTTCCACCAAATGTAAACTTACCTCTCCGTTTCTTGTGGATGGTACTTCGGAATTCGAGATCAGTCAAATTCTTGATTCCAAATTACGGGGTAATCGTTTATATTATTTGGTTCATTGGAAGGGATATCCCATTACTGAACGTTACTGGGAACCTGCTTCTCATGTCTGCGCCTCTGCTTTGATCAAACAGTTCCACGCCCAGAATCCTTCAAAACCTGTTCGTGTCCCCCGGAGGGGTCCTTGAGGAGGGGGCACTGTCGAGACCACTTAGCTGATCGCTCTCTCTGCCTTTGTTTTTCCGGCGCTGTTGCGCTTCCCTTGGTTGCCTAGCAACCCTCTATGCCACCGGCCCCTTCTGCTGACGTCAGAAGGGCTTCTTATTCCAGCGTCTCCTCTCCTCGGTGCCTGTTTGTTCTCATTTCCCGGCTTGTGAGTACTATTTTGAACTACTTGTTATATTTGAATTGCTGGCTTGCCTGACTTCAACCCTGCTTAACCCTACCTGCCTGATACCTGATAACTGGACTTTGTTTGCTAGACTATTCTACTGGTTAACCCCAAACTGCCTGATTACTCGTTGCTGGAACTTTGCTTGCTAGACTATTCTACTGATTAACCCCAA
This sequence comes from Bombina bombina, assembly GCF_027579735.1. Lineage (NCBI taxonomy): Eukaryota > Metazoa > Chordata > Amphibia > Anura > Bombinatoridae > Bombina > Bombina bombina. The sequence continues at coordinate 221,397,154 of NC_069504.1, read as the reverse complement.
ACTGCCTGATTACATGTTGCTGGAACTTTGCTTGCTAGACTATTCTACTGATTAACCCCAAACTGCCTGATTACACGTTGCTGGAACTTTGTTTGCTAGACTATTCTACTGGTTAACCCCAAACTGCCTGATTACACGTTGCTGGACATTGCTTGTTTAATAACTCTATTGGTTAACCCTTATCTGCCTGATTACACGTTGCTGGACATTGCTTGCTTGATTACTCTACTGGTTAACCCCTACCTGCCTGATTACACGTTGCTGGATATTGCTTGCTTGATTACTCTACTGGTTAACCCCTACCAGCCTGATTACTCATTGCTGGATATTGCTTGCTTGATTACTCTTTTGGTTAACCCTATCTACACAAAGTTTCTTCTCCTGACCCGGCTGTGCCAACTTCCAGTCTATTTCAGTGAGTATATTACTGTAGCTGTCGCAGGGTCAGATCCTGGTATATACTCACAGTGCTAGGGTGTTACAAACCTCATTCTAGCATTTGGGTCTAACTCTGGACTTAACCTATCCTGACACTAAGATGTTCCTCAGAGTACAGTATGTTTTGAACATAATTGTGCAAGATGAGTAATAGCAGTATAAAAGGCAATCTAGCAATTAGAATAATTTTTCAAAAGTTAGTGGCAAGTTCTTTTTAAGGAACAGAACAGAAGCATCTCTGCATTTTCAGCAATAAGTCTGTTTTTGCTATCAGTAAGGAGGTTCAACTTTCCACACTACTGCATGGGGCAGAAAGATATTTTTGGGCCATTTTAGCCAGAGCGGGAAATCACAGTTTATTAACTGCCCAGTACTTCAGGGGTTTGTCTGAACGCAGTACAGTGATCTCTCCTACAATAATACAAATAAGAGCAATTTGTATTGGCAGAACAGTAGTAAACAATTTTTAGTTTAGTCTCCACTCCAGCTTTAAATGAAATGGGAACATGCAGTTTGAAAAAAACTCCACAAGATAGCATATGGGTAGTAAGTGGAGGTATCGGTTTAAGTATCGGTGCATTTGCACGAGTACAAGTACTCATGCAAGTACTTGGTATCGGTACCGATACTAGTATCGGTATCGGTGCAACCCTAATTAATTATTTTGTAGCTATCTTAGGGTTTATTTTATAGGTAAGTATTTAGTTTTAAATAGGAATAATTTCGTTAATAATAGTAAATTGATTTAGATTTATTTAAATAATATTTAAGTTAGCGGGGTGTTAGGGTTAGGGTTAGACTTAGGTTTAGGGGTTAATAACTGTTATAGTGGCGGCGACGTTGGCGGCGGCAGATTAGGGGTTAATACATTTAATAGGCTATGTGGGCTATGGCGGTTTAGGGGTTAGTAATTTAGTTATTACTTGCGTTGTGGGCTATGGCGGTTTAGGGGTTAGTAATTTAGTTATTACTTGCGTTGTGGGCTATGGCGGTTTAGGGGTTAATAGAGTTTATTAGTTATTGCGGTGGGGGATTGCGGTTGATAGGTAGAAAGACATTGCGCATGCTTTAGGTGTTAGTTTATTTTTGCAGGTATTTTCAGGAGTTACGGTGCTCCCATACTCAGTGCAAGGCCTGCTACGGCTGCCTTTTATGGCAAGGTAAAAATGGAGTAAGATTTCTCCATTTTCGCCACGTAAGGCCTTGCGCTGGATATTGGATAGCGATTTACGATGCGGTCCCATGTTAGCCTATGGGAGTAATAATTGCGAGCGATGGGTGAAATATACGTGCCGCATTTATATGCGGCGCTGTATATAGGATACCAAAATCGTGTAAAAACTGGCGTCGCCGGCTTTTGCGGGCGACGCTGCATATGTAATGGAGGCCCAAAAGTGAGAAGCAAATAATAATTTATTAAATGACTATGAACAGGAGATGTTAAAATATTCATGAAAAACACTCAAACCTTACATGTACTCCACCTGTGGAAAATATCAGACAATGTTAAAGGGACAGTCTACTTAACAAGTTTTATTGTTTAAAAAGATTTTTTACCTCTGTAATTACATTGTATCTTAGCCTCTGCAGACTGCCCCTTATTTCAGCGCTTTTGACAGACTTGCATTTTATCCAAATAGTGCTGACTCCTTGGTAACTCCACAGGATTGAGCACAATGTTATCTTTATGGCACACACTAGCACTGTCTAAAACTGTCAAAATGCACTGAGATAAGAGGCTGCCTTCAAGGTCTTAGAATTTATCATTTGAGCCTACCTACATTTAGCTTTCAACAAAGAATACTAACTCCTAGATTACGAGTTTTGTCTGCAAAAACTTGCGGAGCTAAAGCTCCTTTTTTTTCCAACGCTCCCTTTAAACAACGATGGTATTACGAGTTTTCTGAATGGCTGCGTTAGCTTCAGAAAAGTGAGCGTGGAGCAAAATTTAACTCCACATCTCACCTCAATACCAGCGTTGCTTACGGTGGCGGTAAGCTGGAAAAACGTGCTCGCGCACGATTTCCCCATAGGATACAATGGGCCTGAGCTGGCTGAAAAGAAACCTAACACCTGCAAAAAAGCAGCGTTCAGCTCCTAATGCAGCCCCATTGTTTCCTATGGGGAAACACTTTCTAAGCCTACACCTAACACCCTAACATGAACCCCCGAGTCTAAACACCCCTAACCTTACACTTATTAACCCATAATCTGCCGTCCCCGACATCGCCGACACCTACATTATATTATTAACCCCTAATCTGCTGCTCCGTACACTGACGCCACCTACATTATCCCTATGAACCCCTAATCTGCTGCCCCTAACATTGCCGATACCTATATTATATTTATTAACCCCTAATCTTCCGCCCCCAACGTCGCCTCTACCTACCTACACTTAATAACCCCTAATCTGCCGACCGGACATCACTGCCACTATAATAATGTATTAACCCCTAAACCGCCGCACTCCCGCCTTGCAAACACTATAATAAATTATATTAACCCCTAATCTGCCCTCCCTTACATCGCCGCCACCTACCTATAATTATTATCCCCTAATCTCCTGCCCCCAACGTCGCTGCTACTATAATAAAGTTATTAACCCCTAAACCTAAGTCTAACCCTAACTCTAACACCCCCTAAATTAAATATAATTTAAAGAAATCTAAATAAATTTACTATAATTAAATAATTTATTCCTATTTAAAATTAAATACTTACCTATAAAATAAACCATAGGATAGCTACAATATAACTAATAGTTATATTGTCGCTATTTTAGGATTTATATTTATTTTACAGACAACTTAGTAACTAGGTACAATAGCTATTAAATAGTTAATAACTATTTAATAGCTACCTAGTTAAAATAATTACAAAATTACCTGTAAAATAAATCCTAACCTAAGTTACAAATACACCTAACACTACACTATCAATAAATTAATTAAATAAATTAACTACAATTATCTAAACTAAAATACAATTAAATAAACTAAACTATAGTACAAAAAGCCCACTAAATTACAAAAAATAAAAAAATATTACAAGAATTTTAATCTAATTACACCTAATCTAAGCCCCCTAATAAAATAAAAAAGCCCCCCAAAATAATAAAATTCCCTACCCTATACTAAATTACAAAAGTAATCAGCTCTTTTACCAGCCCTTAAAAGGGCTTTTTGCAGGGCATTGCCCCAAAGTAATCAGCTCTTTTACCTGTAAAAGAAAATACAAGACCCCCCCAACATTACAACCCACCACCCACACACCCCTACTCTAAAATCCACCTGATTCCTCCTTAAAAAAACCTAACTCTACCCCATTGAAGATCACCCTACCTTGAGCCGTGTTCACCCAGCCGGGCACCACTGGTCATACGATCCGTCCAGAAGTGTTCATCCAATGGGGCAGAAAAGGACATCTGGACCGGCAGAAGTCTTCATCCGATCAGGGCAGAAGAGGTCCTCCATCCAGCAGCAGTCTTCATTCATTCAAGCCGCGTCTTCTATCTTCATCCATCCGGCGTGGAGGGGGTCCATCTACAAGACATCCGATGCAGACATCATCTTCTCCTTTAAATGACGTCATCCAAGATGGCATCCCTCGAATTCTGATTGGCTGATAGGATTCTATCAGCCAATCGGAATTAAGGTAGGGAAAATCTGATTGGTTGATTTAATCAGCCAATCGGATTGAAGTTCAATCCGATTGGCTGATTGGATCAGCCAATAGAATGCAACGTCAATTCTATTGGCTGATCCAATCAGCCAATCGTATTGAACTTCAATCCGATTGGCTGATTAAATCAACCAATTTGATTTTTCCTACCTTAATTCCGATTGGCTGATAGAATCCTATCAGCCAATCGGAATTCAAGGGACGACATCTTGGATGACGTCATTTAAAGGAACCTTCATTCGTCATTAATCGTCGGGAAGAAGAGGATGCTCCGCGTCGGATGTCTTGAAGATGGACCCGTTCCGCGCCGGATGGATGAAGATAGAAGATGCCGCTTGGATGAAGACTTCTGCTGGATGGAGGACCTCTTCTGCCCCATCGGATGAACACTTCTGGGCGGATCGGATGACCAGTGGTGTCCGGCTGGGTGAACACGGCTCAAGGTAGGGTGATCTTCAATGGGGTAGTGTTAGGTTTTTTAAGGGGGGATCTTTTACAGCTAAAAAAGCTGATTACTTTGGGGCAATGACCTGCAAAAAGCCCTTTTAAAGGCTGGTAAAAGAGCTGATTACTTTTGTAATTTAGTATAGGGTAGGGAATTTTATTATTTTGGGGGGCTTTTTTTATTTTATTAGGGGGCTTAGATTAGGTGTAATTAGATTAAAATTCTTGTAATATTTTTTTATTTTTTGTAATTTAGTGTTTGTTTGTTTTTTGTAATATAGTTTAGTTTATTTAATTGTATTTTAGTTTAGATCATTGTAGGTAATTTATTTAATTAATTTATTGATAGTGTAGTGTTAGGTGTATTTGTAACTTAGGTTAGGATTTATTTTACAGGTAATATTGTAATTATTTTAACTAGGTAGCTATTAAATAGTTATTAACTATTTAATAGCTATTGTACCTAGTTAAAATAAATACAAAGTTGCCTGTAAAATAAATATAAATCCTAAAATATCTACAATGTAACTATTAGTTATATTGTAGCTATCTTATGGTTTATTTTATAGGTTAGTATTTATTTTTAAATAGGAATAATTTATTTAATTATAGTAAATTTATTTAGATTTCTTTAAATTATATTTAACTTAGGGGGTGTTAGGGTTAGGGTTTAATAACTATTATAGTAGCGGCGACGTTGGGGGCGGGAGATTAGGGGTTAATAATTGTAGATAGATGGCGGCGACGTTGGGGGGGGCAAATTAGGGGTTAATAAAATGTATTATAGTGTTTGCGAAGCAGGATTGCAGTGGTTTAGGGGTTAATACATTTATTATAGTGGCAGCGATATCTGGTCGGCAGATTAGGGGTTATTAAGTGTAGGTAGAAGGCGGCGACGTGGGGGGGCATATTAACATAGTAACATAGTAACATAGTAGATAAGGTTGAAAAAAGACTGAAGTCCATCGAGTTCAACCTATACAAATCTAAAATACTTTCAAAAAGCTCCAGTTAAGCTTAAATAACCCCATTAAAATGTGACCCATTTAATACTAGCAATCATATCCATGAATTTTGTTTATATACAGAAATTTATCCAGACTATTTTTAAATGTATCTATGGTATTGGCATTCACTACCTCCTTTGGTAATGAGTTCCACAATTTTATTGCTCTTACAGTGAAAAAACGTTTCCTTTGCAGGAGATTAAATCTCCTTTCCTCCAACCTTAAATTATGACCTCTTGTCAGAAACAATTTTCTTGGAATAAACAGAGCTTCTGCCATCTCTGTATATGGGCTTTGAATATATTTATATAAAGTAATCATGTCACCTCTCAAGCGCCTTTTTTCTAAAGAAAACAGGCCCAGTTTGGCTAGCCTCTCCTCATAGGTTAATTTCTCCAATCCCCTTATTAGCTTTGTGGCCCTTCTCTGAACTTTTTCTAGTTCTGCAATATCTTTTTTAGCAATCGGTCCCCAGAACTGCACTCCAAACTCAAGGTGAGGTCTTACCAGGGCTTTATATAATGACAGAATTATGCTTTCCTCCCTTGAATCAATGCCTCTTTTAATACATGCTAGTATCTTATTAGCCTTTGAAGCCGCTGCCCTGCATTGTGCACCCATCTTTAGCTTGTTATCTATTACTACTCCCAAATCCCTTTCCTCCTGTGTTTGGCTAAGTCTTGTCCCATTTAAAAAATACGTAGCCTGCTTATTTTTACTTCCAAAATGTAGAACCTTACATTTTTCTGTATTAAATCTCATTTTCCATTCACTTGCCCATAGTTCTAATTTTAGCAAATCCCTTTGTAAAGAGAGTTCGTCCTGCTCTGACCTAATGACCTTACTTAACTTAGTATCATCTGCAAAAATAGAGATGTCGCTATTTAATCCTTGCTCCAAGTCATTTATAAAAATATTAAAAAGAACAGGGCCCAGTAATGATCCCTGTGGGACGCCACTGATTACCTTTGTCCAATCTGAGTATGATCCCTTTACTACTACTCGTTGCTCCCTATCTTTTATCCAGTTATTTATCCATGAGCTAACATTTTCAGCTATTCCCAGTCCCTTAATTTTGTGCATTAATCTCTCATATGGCACTGTATCAAATGCCTTTGCAAAATCTAAGTATATCACATCAACTGATTCCCCTTTATCTATATTTTTACTTACTTCCTCGTAGAATCTAATTAGATTAGTTTGACATGATCTATTTCTCCTAAAGCCATGCTGATTAGAACTCATAATCTTGTTTACACGAATATGATCATCAATATAATCCCTTATAATCCCTTCAAATATCTTCCCCACTATTGATGTCAGACTAACTGGTCTATAGCTTCCTGGATCATCCCTGCTTCCCTTTTTGAAGAGTGGCACCACATCAGCTTTACGCCAATCCTGGGGTACCATACCTGAGGATAATGAGTCTTGAAAAATTAAGAGTAAAGGTTTGTCTATAACAGTGCTAAGTTCCCTTAACACCCTTGGATGTATTCCATCTGGGCCAGGAGTTTTATTTACCTTAATATTTTCCAGTTTTTTCCTGATATCCTCTAAACAAAACCCAGTTAGTGGTATGGTCTGGCATGTTCTATTCTGTTCCAAAGTATCATTCAATGGTTCCTCTCTTGTGTATACTGAAGAAAAAAACTGGTTTAGTACCTCAGCCTTCTCCCTGTCATTATTTATCATGCTACCCTCCACGCATTTTAATGTACCTATATTATCCTTCTTAGATTTTTTGCTATTTATGTACTTAAAGAACCTTTTAGGGTTAGACTTAGAATCCTTGGCAATTAATTTTTCATTTTCAATTTTTGCTAATTTGATTGCTTTTTTGCATGCTTTGTTACATTCCTTATAAATATTGTATGTACTATTTTCTTTTAATAATTTAAATGCCCTACGTTTTTTCCTAATTTCTCTTAACACATTTTTATTTAGCCATAACGGCTTTGTTTTTTTATTTTTATTTTTATAACCATATGGTATGTGTTGATATGTATATTTATTTAACACATTTTTAAATATTATCCATTTATCCTCTGTATTTTTATTAGAAAATACATTGTCCCAATTTATATTATTTAATGATTTCCTTAAATCGTTGAATTTTGCTTTCTTGAAATTAAAAGTCTTAGTTAAGCCTTTAAAACACTGCATATGAAAAGAGATTTCAAATGTGACCATGTTATGATCACTGTTACCCAAATGTTCTTTAACTTCTATGTTTGATATTATATCTGTATTGTTTGATAGCACTAAATCCAATATAGCTGTACTCCTAGTTGGCTCCTCTATTAATTGTGACAAGAAGTTATCCCTGAGAACATTTAAAAATCTATATTAGGGGTTAATAAATATAATATAGGTGTCGGCGATGTTAGGGACAGCAGATTAGGGGTTCATAGGTATAATGTAGGTGGCGGCGATGTCCGTTCGGCAGATTAGGGGTTAATAAGTGTAGGTAGGTGGCGGCGACATTGGGGGGCAGATTAGGGGTTAATAAATATAATATAGGTGTCGGCGATGTTAGGGACAGCAGATTAGGGATTCATAGGTATAATGTAGGTGTCGGCGATGTCCGGTCGGCAGATTAGGGGTGAAATAATTTTATTATAGTGTTTGCTATGTGGGGAACCTCGGTTTAGGGGTTGATAGGTAGTTTATGAGTGTTAGTGTACTTTTTAGCACTGTAGTTAAGAGCATTATGTACCGGCGTTAGCCCATAAAACTCTTAACTACTGACTTTTTTATGGGGTAGGAGTCTTGGAGGTAGAGGGTGTACCGCTCACTTCTTCCAAGACTTGTAATACCAGCGATAGGCAAATCCCATTAAAAAGATAGGATACGCAATTGACGTAAGGGGATTTGCGGTAGCCAAAAGTAGCGAAAGAAAAGTGAGCGGTACACCTGTACCTGCCATACTCGTAATACCAGCGGGCGTTAAAAAGCAGCGTTAGGACCCCTTTACGCTGCTTTTTAAGGCTAACGCAGAACTCATAATCTAGGCGTAAGAGAAAAAAGCAAATTTGATGAGAAAGGTAATTTGTAAAGTTGTTTAAAATTGCATGCCCTATCTGAAAAGTTTAATTTTGACTAGACTGTCCCTTTAAACTCATTTATAATGATATTTGTTGGCTAAGGAGAACTCCCAAACAAAGCCTACTCAACTACTGCCAGCCATACATGAGTGTAGTTACCCCTTTTAGTTATTATCAGACCTCCCTAGCTCTATCTTGTTGCTCCAGACCCTTAGTAATAGGCTGACCATATTGCCGCTTTAAGAAGGAACACATATGAAAAATACATATGTGAGGGTTCTTATACAAAACCATTTCTTTAAACAGCCCTGACATATGTATTTTTCATATGTGTCCCTTTTTAAAGCGGCAATATGGTCAGCCTACTTAGTAATGGTATTTAATCAGCACAAGTAAAATTCAAAATTTCTGTTCCCATAAGAAAAACTTTGCAAAATACTTTCAATATTAATTTTGCCTGATTTTACTGTGATTTAACTTTAAAAACTGTAATATTTCCCCAGAGAGGATGCAGTCCATTATGTGGACACAAATGCTCCTCCATGCTTCACAGTGATTGGCTAAGTGCAGAAGCTCATGTAATTGGCCACAATAAAGAAAGTAAGATAAATAGGCCTCTAGTTATCAACGTGTCTACTTACCTGCCATCGCCGGCCCTAATACGCCACCTAAGCTCGCCTTACATCGCCGCCGCGGACCTGAAAACGCTCACCAAAGTTATCAAAAAAGCTGTCAAAAAGCCGTGCACCAAGTACGGGGCGATGAGCAGCGGACTGTGATAGTTAACACTCATCCGATCTCACTGCTCTTCAGCTTTTTCACAGCTTTATTGATAAGCTGTCACTAAGCACCCACACTAAACTACACTGTTCTACCCCCTATACCAGTGCCCCCGGAGCCCCCCGCAACTAAATAAAGTTATTAACCCCTATCCTGCCCCCCCTATACCGCCGCCACCTATAATAAATATATTAACCCCTATCCTGCCGATCCCGTACCCCGCCGCAACTAAATAAATTGTTTAACCCCTAAACTGCTGCTCCCGGACCCCACCGCCACCTATATTAAACTTATCAACCCCTAATCTGCCCCCCCTACACCATCGCCACCTATAATAAATTTAATAACCCCTATCCTGCCCCCCTATACCACCGCAACCTGTAATAAAATTATTAACCCCTAAACCTAAGTCTAACCCTAACCCTAACACCCCCCTAACTTAAATATTAATTAAATAAATCTAAATAAATATTACTCTTATTAAATTAGTTATTCCTATTTAAAACTAAATACTTACCTATAAAATAAACCCTACTATAGCTACAATATTACTAATAATGATATTGTAGCTATTTTAGGATTTATTTTTATTTTACAGGCAAAATTATATTTATTTTAACTAGGTGCAATAGTTATTAAATAGTTATTAACTATTTAATAGCTACCTAGTTAAAATAAAGACAAATTTACCTGTAAAATAAAAACTAACCTAAGTTACAATTACACCTAACACTACACTATCATTAACTAAATTATTCCTATTTAAAGATAAATACTTACCTGTAAAATAAAGCCTAAGATAGCTACAATGTAATTAATAATTACATTGTAGCTATTTTAGGATTTATATTTATTTTACAGGTAACTTTTTATTTATTTTAACTAGGTAGAATAGTTATTAACCCCTTAATGACAACTGACGTACCAGGTACGTCCTGCAAAAACTAGCAGTTAGTGACAATGGACGTACATGGTACGTCAGTTGTTTAAGAGAGTGCTGGAAGCGATCGCAATCGCTTCCAGCAGCTCTCAGGGTATTGCAGTGATGCCTCGATATGGAGGCATCCTGCAATACCTTTTAACAAGCCTCCGATGCAGAGAGAGCCACTCTGTGGCCCTCTCTGCACCGGTAACAATGGTGCTGTGTTCTGGGGGGAAGGGAAGCAAGGAGGCGGCAGCGTGCGGGCGCGCGTGTGCACGTGGGGGGGGCGCGCGCGTGTGCACGTGGGGGGCGCGCGCATGTGCATGTGGGGGCGCGCGCGCGTCTGCACGTGGTGCGCACGCGTGTGCACGTGGGGGCGCGCGCACATATTAGCCACTGACACCAATGGAAAAAATAAAAAGTTCAAAACATAAAAAAAAATATATATATATATATAAAAGGATCTGGGGGGGGTTGGGGGTATTGAGGGGGGGGCTGCTACACTACAGAAAAGTTTATAAATATTTTTGGGGGCAAAAGTTTATAAATATTTTTGGGGGCAAATTGGGTACTGGCAGACAGCTGCCAGTACCCAAGATGGCGGCAATTAAGTAGCAGGGAGGGTTATAGAGCTGTTTGGTGGGGGATCAGGGAGGTTGGGGGCTAAGGCAGGGCTCCATTACAGCAGAATACATTTTTTTAAAAAATAAAATAAAAAAAACTCCTTTTATTTAGTACTGGCAGATTTTCTGCCAGTACTTAAGATGGCGGGGACAATTGTGGGTGGGGGAGGGAAGAGAGCTGTTTGGGAGGGATCAGGGGGTGGGATGTGTCAGGTGGGAGGCTGATCTCTACACTAAAGCTAAAATTAACCCTGCCAGTGGCCTACAAGCTACCTAATTAACTCCTTCACTGCTGGGCATAATTCACGTTTTGTGCGCAGCAGCATTTAGCGGCCTTCTAATTAACAAAAAGCAACGCCAAATCCATATATGTCTGCTATTTCTGAACAAAGGGGATCCCAGAGAAGCTTTTACAACCATTTGTGCCATAATTGCACAAACTGTTTGTAAATAATTTCAGTGAGAAACCTAAAATTGTGAAAAATTTAAAGGTTTTTTTTATTTGCTCGCATTTGGCGGTGAAATGGTGGCATGAAATATACCAAAATTGGCCTAGATCAATACTTGGAGTTGTCTACTACACTAAACTAAAGCTAAAATTAACCCTACAAGCTCCCTACATGCTCCCTAATTAACCCCTTCACTGCTGGGCATAAAACACGTGTGGTGCGCAGCGGCATTTAGCGGCCTTCTAATTACCAAAAAGCAACCCCAAAGCCATATAAATCTGCTATTTATGAACAAAGGCGATCCCAAAGAAGCATTTACAACCATTTGTGCCATAATTGCAGAAGCTGTTTGTAAATAATTTCAGTGGGAAACCTAAAGTTTGTGACAAAATGTGTGAAAAAGTGAACATTTTTTTGTAATTTGATCGCATTTGGCGGTGAAACGGTGGCATGAAATATACCAAAATGGGCCTAGATCAATACTTTGGGATGTCTTCTAAAAAAAAAATATATACATGTCAATGGATATTCAGGTATTCCTGACAGATATCAGTGTTCCAATGTAACTAGCGCTAATTTTGAAAAAAAAGTGGTTTAGAAATAGCAAAGTGCTACTTGTATTTATGGCCCTATAACTTACAAAAAAAGCAAAGAACATGTAAACATTGGGTATTTCTAAACTCAGGACAAAATTTAGAAACTATTTAGCATGGGTGTTTTTTAGTGGTTGTAGATGTGTAACAGATTTTGGGGGTCAAAGTTAGAAAAAGTGTGTTTTTTCCATTTTTTCCTCATATTTTATAAAATTTTTTATAGTAAATTATAAGATATAATGAAAATAATGGTATATTTAGAAAGTCCATTTAATGGCGAGAAAAACGGTATATAATATGTGTGGGTACAGTAAATGAGTAAGAGGAAAATTACAGCTGAACACAAACACCACAGAAATGTAAAAATAGCCATTGTCATTAAGGGTAAGAAAATTGAAAAATGTTCCGTTCATTAAGGGGTTAAATAGTTATTAACTATATAATAACTACCTATCTAAAATAAATACAAAATGACATGTTAAATAAATTCTAACCTAAGTTACAATTAAACCTAACACTACACTATCATTAAATAAATTAAATGAATTAACTACAAATACCTACAATTAAATACAATTAAATAAACTAACTAAAGTACAAAAAATAAAAAAAAACTAAGTTACAAAAAATAAAAAAAAGATTTTTAAGCTAATTACACCTAATCTTAGCCCCCTAATAAAATAACAAAGCCCCCCAAAATAAAAAAATGCCCTACCCTATTCTAAATTATGAAAGTTAACAGCTATATTACCTTACCAGCCCTTAAAAGGGCCTTTTGCGGGGCATGCCCCAAAGTATTCAGCTCTTTTGCATGTTAAAAAAAATACAACCCCCCAACATTAAAACACACCACCCACATACCCCTACTCTAACCCACCCAAACCCCCCTTAAATAAACCTAACACTACCCCCCTGAAGATCTCCCTACCTTGAGTCGTCTTCACCCAGCCGGGCCGAAGTCATCATCCAAGGGGCACTGAAGATGTGTTCCATCTGATAGAAGTCTTCATCCAAGGGGCACTGAAGAGTTCTTCCATCCGATAGAAGTCTTCATCCAGGCGGCGTCTTCAATCTTCATCCATCCAGAGCGGAGCCTTCTTCAAACGAGCCGACGCTGAGCCATCCTCTTCCAACGACGCCTACCTGACGAATGAAGGTTCCTTTAAGTGACGTCATCCAAGATGGTGTCCCTCAAATTCCGATTGGCTGATAGGATTCTATCAGCCAATCGGAATTAAGGTAGGAAAAATCTGATTGGCTGATCCAATCAGCCAATCAGATTGAAGTTCAATCCGATTGGCTGATCCAATCAGCCAATCAGATTGAGCTTGCATTCTATTGGCTGTTCCTATCAGCCAATAGAATGCGAGCTCAATCTGATTGCCTGATTGGATCAGCCAATCGGATTGAACTTCAATCTGATTGGCTGATTGGATCAGCCAATCAGATTTTTCCTACCTTAATTCCGATTGGCTGATAGAATCCTATCAGCCAATCGGAATTCGAGGGACGCCATCTTGGATGACATCACTTAAAGGAATATCCATTTGTTGGGTAGGCGTCGTTGGAAGAGGATGGCTCCACGTAGGCTCGATTGAAGAAGGCTCCGCTCCGGATGGATGAAGATTGAAGACGCCGCCTGGATGAAGACTTCTATCGGATGGAAGACCTCTTCAGCGCCCCTTGGATGAAGACTTCTATTGGATGGAACACATCTTCAGTGCCCCTTGGATGATGACTTCGGCCCGGCTGGGTGAAGACGACTCAAGGTAGAGAGATTTTCAGGGGGTTAGTGTTAGGTTTATTTAAGGGGGGTTTGGGTGGGTTAGAGTAGGGGTATGTGGGTGGTGGGTTTTAATGTTGGGGGGTTGTATTTTTTTTAACATGCAAAAGAGCTGAATACTTTGGGGCATGCCCCGCAAAAGGCCTTTTTAAGGGCTGGTAAGGTAATAGAGCTGTTAACTTTCGTAATTTAGAATAGGGTAGGGCATTTTTTATTTTGGGGAGCTTTGTTATTTTATTAGGGGGCTTAGATTAGGTGTAATTAGCTTAAAAATCTTGTAATATTTTTTTTATTTTTTGTAACTTAGTTTTTTTTTATTTTTTGTACTTTAGTTAGTTTATTTAATTGTATTTAATTGTAGGTATTTGTAGTTAATTAATTTAATTTATTTAATGATTTTTTTTTTTTTATTTTTTTTATTGGGGAAAAAGCTGTACATAGATAAATTACAATACAAAAAAAATCAGGATACATCTTCCTCTTATATAATCAACTTGTGATTGCATCTTAAATAAAATAACATATAGAAAAGATTTTCCCCATTTTACTTGCATTTTATACATCTTTCCCGATGTTTTATCAATTTTAGATTTACTGGAATATTTTTGCTTTTCCCCCTCTTATACTATTTTCTCTTTTCTTACATTCTTTGTACGGAACATCTATATATACAATAATACGCTTCAGATAAATGATATTGTTCCTTAAACGTTTTCTTGAGTTCTCCTGCACAATATTACTCTTATTTATCTTAATTTCTCACCAAGGGGCTAAAAATAACCCCTCCGTTGTATAGTAAAGCAAGCACAAAAAAAACCCAAGAAAGATCATCAACATATTAAAAAACAGTGCCCAACGGGGGGGCAGGGGGGAGGAGAGAGAGAAAAAAAAAAAAAGGGAAAAACCCTCTAATATTGCAAAAAAACTTTGTTATGGGCATACCCAATTTGGGGGTAATGAGCCATTTACAATTAATTCTAGAAAGGGTATAGAGTCTTGAAATGTAGATAATATCTGGTGTTGCACTGTAATAGGTGATATGTATATATACTTTTTCCATTTCTTAAAAAATGTGGTCACCTGGTTCTCTGCCCCCTTGTCCAATCCTATGGTCTCTATCATAATCTGACCTCTCATATGATTCAGAAATTCCGTTAAGGACGGAGCATTTTTATGCTTCCACTTTTTACATATTTCATTTCTTGCGATCAGGATCGCCGTGTTTATAAATAGTCTGTCTCCGATATTGTGTATCGGATACAGAAAAAAGACATGTTTTGCCACTATTTCTGTCCTGTCGTTTACATTTCTGTTTATCCAGTATTGGATTTTACTCCAAAATTGTGTGACCTTTGGACAGCTCCAGAAATAGTGCAATAAATCCGAATTTGGTCTATGGCATTTGGGGCAGATCTGCTGGAGTTGAGACCACTTAGCAATTCTGGATGGGGTTAGATAAAAATTGTTAATTACCTTGTATTGGGACTCCCTTAGGTTGATTCTATCTGTGGCTTCTAAAGTATTCTTTATACTATCTGTTATGTCTTTTTCCTGGAGTTGTGGAAAGTACTTTAGAAATTTTTGTTTAATCAATTTAATGTGACTTTCTCCCTCCTGAACCATAATATACTGGTACCAAATTGATATTGATCTATTACCTGCTTTGTATAATTTGATGCCTGACTCTATATTCCTCTGAGTCCAATTCACGCCGAACCTTTTTTCATATTCATTTATAAAATGGCGAGTCTGTAGGTAGGCATAAAAATGTTTAACTGGCAGATCGAATTCCTCCGTCAGCTCTACGAATGGTCTAATTGAGCCTGTCAAAGATTCTTTCAATTGTGATGCGTAAATCAACCCTTTATTTTTCCAGACATTAAATATTTCATTACTATATCCTGGTAAGAAGGCTGGATTACCGCATAGCGGAAGATGGTTGGAGATCTGGAATTCTATGTCCATTATTTTGCAATATTTCTGCCATGCCAGCACAATATTTGCGATGGTAGCTAATCTACTGACATTGCTTGGTAGTTGTTTATATGGATAATGCATAATAGCCTGTAAATTAAATGGTTTGATTAATTCCGTCTCCTGGTCATAATATGTAAGGTGGTCTATTCTACTGAGCCAGTATATCCCGAATTTAACCAATGAAACTATGTTATAATATTTTATGTTAGGACAAGCAAAACCCCCAAACAGTTTCATCTGTGCCATCTTGCTAAAAGCAATGCGTGACGTCCCTTTCCCCCAGATAATAAAAGCACAAGCCTTATTATATCTATCAATATCATTTTTCTGTAATAGTAAAGGTAGATTTTGTAGTAAAAACAAAAAATTTGGAAAAATAATAGATTTTATTACATTTACCCGGGCTGAAAGGGATAGGTAGTATAGATTCCATTTTGCTAAATCGTAATGTAAATTTTGAAAAAGCTCTTTAAAATTAAGCTGGTACCAGTGTGTTGGATTCTTACTGATCTTTATACCTAAATAATTAATGCTATGAGCTACTTTAAAGTTGCCTGAATAGCTGTTTTTATTTCTTATAATCCACAAGATTTCTGATTTATTAATATTGATTTTGTATCCTGAAAATGAACTGAATAATCTTATTATTTCCATAAAATGGGGTATGCTCTGTCTCGAATCTTGTAGGAATATTAATAGGTCATCGGCATATAGTGATATCGATACTTTCTGCTTCCCTATTACAACCGGTGAAAGATGTTTTCTAAGATATATTGCTAATGGTTCTAGTGCAATGTCAAAGAGTAGTGGTGAAAGAGGGCAACCCTGTCGAGTCCCTCTTCCCAGAATAATATATTGTGATAGTTCACCGTTAATAAGCAATTGAGATCTAGGTTTATTATATACTACCCCGATCAGATCAACCAGGGCACCCGAAAAACCAAACTTCTTCAATGAATTTATTAGATGGTCCCAGATAATTGAGTCAAAAGCCTTTTCGGCATCGACAGTGACTAGTGCTATATCTTTCCCTTGGTATTTTTTCTCGGGGTCCTGGCCGATCTGGTAGAGGTAGTCCAAAGTAGTGAGTACTCTACGCATGTTTCGTACTGAATTCCTTCCTGGGATGAAGCCTGCCTGATCGGGATGTATGATGTCACTAATTGATTTTTTCAATCTATCTGCAATCAGGGCCATTAGTATTTTATAATCATGGTTCAGGAGGGAAATCGGACGATATGAAGCGACATTGGTTGGATCCTTTGCTTTTTTATGGATTAGGGTAATTACTGAGTCAGAAAAATAGCTTGAGTTCATCTCTTTCTGAAGGTAATATTGATTAAATAATCTGGATAAGGTAGGGGATATCTCTGCTGCTGTTATTTTGTAAAATTCTGCAGATAGGCCATCTGGCCCGGGAGCCTTGCCAGACTTAGTTCTTTTAATAACAGTTAATATTTCCATTTCAGTTATAGGGGCATTAATAATTTGTAATGCTTCTTGTGAAATCTGCGGTATGTCCAACCCCATCCAGAATTGCTCTTTCTGCATCTCATTCACCTCCTCCTTGGCGTAGAGTCTACTATAATAGTTATAAAATATATTCCTGATTTCCTCTGGATTAGTATAAATTTTCTCGTCTGTTCTGATGATAGGGATTTGGTTCGATTTCTTCCTGAACTTCACCAATCTAGCCAGATGTTTAGCAGATATACCCTGAAAACCCTGGAATTTATTTAATGATAGTGTAGTGTTAGGTTTAATTGTAACTTAGGTTAGGATTTATTTTACAGGTAATTTTGTACTTATTTTAGCTAGGTAATTATTAAATAGTTAATAACTATTTAATAGCTATTGTACCTAGTTAAAATAAATACAAAGTTACCTGTAAAATAAATATAAACCCTAAAATAGCTACAATGTAATTATTAATTACATTGTAGCTATCTTAGGGTTTATTTTACAGGTAAGTATTTAGTTTTAAATAGGAATAATTGATTTAATTATAGTGTAGTGTTAGGTGTAATTGAAACTTAGGTTAATTTTTATTTTACAGGTAAATTTGTCTTTATTTTAACTAGGTAGCTATTAAATAGTTAATAACTATTTAATAGCTATTTTGCCTAGTTAAAATAAATTTAAATTTGCCTGTAAAATAAAAATAAATCCTAAAATAGCTACGATATAAGTATTAGTTATATTGTAGCTATATTAGGGTTTATTTTATAGGTAAGTATTTAGTTTTAAATAGGATTAATTTAGTTAATAATAGTAATTTTATTTAGATTTATTAAAATAATATTTAAGTTAGGGGGGGTGTTAGGGTTAGTGTTTGACTTATGTTTAGGGGTTAATTAGTTTAATATAGATGGCGGCAGTATAGGGGGGGCAGGATAGGGGTTAATAAATTTATTATAGGTGGCGACGGTGTAGGGGGGCAGATTAGGGCTTAATAAGTTTAATATAGGTGGCGGCGGGGTCCGGGAGCGGCGGTTTAGGGGTTAAACAATTTAGTTGCAGTGGGGTACAGAATCGGCAGGATAGGGGTTAATAAATATATTATAGGTGGCGGCGGTATAGGGGGGGCAGGATAGGGGTTAATAGGTATTATGAAGGTGGCAGCGGGGTCCGGGAGCGGTGGTTTAGGGGTTAATCAGTTTATTAGAAAGGCGGTGGGCCCCGGGGGCGGCGGTTTAGCGATTAATAAGTATAAAGTAGGTGGCGGCAGTGTAGGGGGGGCAGATTAGGGGTGTTTAGACTCTGGGTACTTGTTAGGGTGTTAGGTGCAGACGTTTCCCATAGGAATAAATGGGATGTCGGGCAGCAGCGAACATGAACTTTCGCTATGGTCAGACTCCCATTGATTCCTATGGGATTGAAAACCAGGTACGCTGGGCCAGAAAAGTGAGGAGCGTACCTGGTAGTCATTTGATAACTCCCAAAAGTAATCAGATTGTGTCGAATTTGCGTTCGGAACATCTGGAGTGACGTAAGAATCGATCTGTGTCGGACTGAATCTGGCTTAAGTCACCATATTCTACTTTTGCCAGGCAGCAGGGCTTGATAACTTAGGCGAATCAGCCTCGCCACAAATACGCTGCGGAATTCCAGTGTATTTGAGGTTGACGGCTTGATAACTAGAGGCCTAAGAGTTGTGTCCAAGACCTGCTAAACAAAGCATACTTTTCTAACAAAATTACAGTTTTAAAAATGTATTTTGCATGCTGATATTCTGCAATGCAATAAATAATTTCTAATGCATACATTTTAAAACATGCCGTTTAAAACAACTTTCCAATTTTATTTTATAAAAAAATGTTTTTTCTCTTGGTATCCTTTGTTGAAAATCATGCTAGGTAGGGTCAGGAGCAGCAATGCACTACTGGGGGTTAGCTACTTATTGGTGGTTGCATAGGTATGCTTGTTGTCATTGGCTGAATCAATCTGTTCAGTTATCTCCCAGTAGTGCATTGCTGCACCTTCAACTAAGGATAACAAAAGAATGAAGCAAATTTGATAACAGAAATAAAAGAAGTAAATGTAAAGGTACTTCAAAATTGCATTCTCTATATGAATCATGAAAGAAAAATGGAGGGTTTGATGTCCATTTAATGTCCCTTAAATAGCTTGTTTATATACATGGTCCTCACAATCAAAAACAAATGTCAGTCTACCTGATCTGCCTCTTATCTCAGATTTCCGCAAGCTTCCCCTTTTAGATAGTATTTGTGGGCATCTTGCAAAATGGAAAAGCATTTTGGATGATCTCTTTTTCCCCATACCATCTGCAAGAACAGCACAGGGACTTTTGGAGAAATGACAGGGAATGCCTGGCAGCTTTGGCAGATGTTGCTAGATAAAGAGTATGTGTGACCTATTGGCTATACCTGGAACTGCTGAAAGAGGACCACCCAGCTCTGTAGACAACTAACCATATTGCAGTCCTGGCACTGGCTACCAGGTGGTGCCATGAGATCTGGTTAGCAGATGGAGACTTGTGTGTGCAGTAGTTGGTGGCATTGTACAGCATATAGGCAAGAGGTAAGACAGCAACTGGATGAGGAAACAATCTTGTCCCCTACTGTCCACAATGCTCATGCATGATTCAGAAAGAAAGAAACTTCTATTGGGATGGCCCGATAGCAACTGAAATTCATATGAGTTCTGCCCATAAGTGTCAGACCATGTGCAACAAAACAAACAGTAAAATAGATCACTTGGAATACATTAAAAATGAGGGGAAACAAATCAAAGTACACTGTCCCTTTAATTTAAGAAAGGAGCCATCTAGTCTACAACTGGATGGGAACATAGGATGCTAGTTACTTAGATAAAGGATATGTAGATTTTCTACCCAATCCACATTCTATCATGTAAATCAAGGAAGTGTTATAGTTTTGTAGTATGTCACCATAAATTAAATTTCTTTCATCTCTTTCAGTTTATTTGCCACAATGTAAAAATTGCCAGACAATATAGCAGTTCTCTATTGAATTCCCCTGTTTTAAATATTAAGATAATGTTAACACAAGTGCATGAATATTATATTTCAATATTGTTATAATTGATCTAATTCTATTCAGTTAAATGATTATGTGATCAGATACATAATTTGGCTAGAAATTCTTGCTGATTTAGAAATTTAGGAAAATGTAAGTAGTGATGTCGCAAACTGTTCGCCGGAGAACAGTTCCCAGCGATCTTAGCTTGTTCGTGTTCGCCGTGGCGGACGAACATATGCGATGTTCGATCCGCCCCCTATTCGTCATCATTGAGGAAACTTTGACCCTGTATCTCACAGCCTGCAGACACATTTGAGCCAATCAGCAGCAGACACTCCCTCCCAGACCCTCCCAGCTCCTGGGCAGCCGCCATTTTAGATTCATTACGATCCTGCATTCTTAGTGAGAGGAGGTTTAGTCCTGCTGCTGCTGATATTATAGGGAAATAGATAGCTAGGCTAGTGTATTCAATGTCCACTACAGTCCTGAAGGACTTATCTAATCTCCGCTGTAAGGATAGCACCCCAAAAAGCCCTTTTTAGGGCTAGAACTTCAGTCTTTTTTTTTTTTTTTTTTTTTGTGGTAATTTTATTTGCATTTGCCTGCCTGTCAGCCTGTGTGTGAGGCTCACAGAATATACTGTGATTAATTCTTCTGTGCCACCACTGATATCTGGTTAACATTAGTGTAAATAAAAAAAATAAAAAACTTTTACATAATTTTGCTAGTGTAATCTAATTTCATTTTCCATCAGGCCTGTGTGTCAGGCCCACATCATATACTATGATTATCTGGTGTAACATTAGTGTAATTTTTTTAAAAAAAAAAACACTTTTACATCAGTCTGCTATTGTTATTTAATTTTAGTTGCCAGGCCAGCGTGCCACTAGTGCCAGCCTGTGTAAGGGCCTAAGGGAACATTAGGGTAAATTTAAAAAAAAAGAGCCCCCATTATATAAAGGCTCAATAGCCTGTGGAAATTGCAAAGCTTGCACACATATGGTCAAAAAGAAAGTAATAATGGATAGATTCCATAAGCAATGGACCATCCAGAACCATATAACTTGCAAAACCTCAAACGTTATATATTGTTTAACCTGCAGTTGCAATTTATTATATGTAGGGATTACTACAAGACCAATGGGGAAGAGGATGACTGAACATCTTAGCAACATCAAAAATGCTGCAAAAGATGTTGAAAATGGTAAACAAATCACAAGCGTTGCTAGACATTTCCTATACCATCAGCAGGGGAAAACAAGTACATTTAGATGCTGGGGATTAGAAACCCTACGTCCAGGCATCCGTGGAGGTTATATAGAACAAGCTTTATTTAAAAAGGAAGCAAAATGGATATTTAATTGCAGTTGCCATTAAACATCAGTCTGTTAGTGTAATCTAATTGTAGTTGCCTGCCTGCCAGCGTGTGTGCCAGGCCCACTTGCCAAGTTAGTGGCACCACTCATATTTGTTGTAACAGTAGTGTAAATATTTAAAATAAAAACTTTTTTGACTGTGAATCATCAGTCTGCTAGTGCAATTGAATTGCAGTTGCCTGCCTGCCAGTGTGTGTGCCAGGCCCACTTGCCAGCTAGTGCCACCAATAATATTTGTTATAACAGTATTGTAAATATTTTAAAAAAAAAATATTTGACTGTGAAACATCAGTCTGCTTTTTTGTGTCAGGCTCACAGTTTATACTGTGCCCACTTGCCCAGTGCCACCGCTCATATCTTGTTTAATAGTAGTGTAAGTGTACATTTTAAAAAAAAAAAATTTGGATTGTGAAACATCAGTCTGCTTTTTTGTGTCCGGCTCACAGCGTATACTGTGCCCACTTGCCCAGTGCCACCACTTATATCTTGTTTAATATTAGTGTAAGTGTACATTTAAAAAAAAAACTTTTTGGATTGTGAAACATCAGTCTGCTCTTTTGTGTCAGTCTCACAGCGTATACTGTGCCCACTTGCCCAGTGGCACCACTCATATTTTGTTTGATAGTAGTGTAAGTGTACATTTTAAAAAAAATGACAGGCAGAGGCAGGCCACCCCGCAGGTGCCGTTGTGGTCATGGTGCTGTGATTCCCTTAGACCCTACAACTATGCACAGTGTTCAGAGGCCACATGCCATGAACGCAAAAAGTTCTGAGGAGGACCTAGATGAATGGCTAACACAGGACACCCAATCCTCTACAGCTTCCGCTCCTAAACTTGACGCACCATCCACCTCCAGCTTAGCTGCGGGCACCTCTCAAGTGACTAGTGCCACTCGCCCGCCTGCCGCCACCACCAACACTAGCAGCACGGCCGCTTCACTTGATCTGTCAGAGGAGTTTTTGACACATCAGTTGGAAGAAATGAGTGATGTGCAACCATCATTGACAGAGGATGTAGATAACAGTGATATGTCTCAGTCAGGCAGCATTACAGACATGGACGTACGGTGTGATGATGATGGTGATGTTGTACCCGCTGCTGCTTCCTTTGTTGATTTGTCAGATACAAGTGAAGCGGTTGATGATGATGCGTCCGTGGATGTCACGTGGCTGCCCGCTAGAAGAGAAGAAGAAGAGGGGGAGAGTTCAGATGGGGAGACAGAGAGGAGGAGGAGACGAGTTGGAACAGGGGGAGGTCATCGCAAGGAGCTAGTGGCACAGTCAGACAGCATGCATCGGCACCCGGGTTCAGCCTGACAGCACGCCAATCAACGCATGCTGTTGCCACCACCAGAATGCCGTCATCGCAGAGCTCAGCAGTGTGGCATTTTTTTGTGTGTGTCTGCCTCTGACAACAGCGATGCCATTTGCAACCTGTGCCAAAAGAAACTGAGTCGTGGGAAGTCCAACACCCACCTAGGTACAACTGCTTTGCGAAGGCACATGGTCTCACATCACAAACGCCGATGGCATGAACACATGAGTAGAAGCAGCACACAAACTCAAAGCTGCCATCCTCCTCCTGGTCCAGCATCTTCAGCCACGTCAACCACTGCTGTCTTCCTTGCTCCCTCTCAACCATCCGCCACTCAGTCTCTCTTACGTAGCAGTTCCTGGTCATCTGCCGACAGTCAGGGGTCTGTCAAGGACATGTTTGAGTGTAAGAAGCCAATTTCCCAAAGTCACCCCCTTGCCCGGCGTCTGACAGCTGGCTTGTCTGAACTCTTAGCTCGCCAGCTTTTACCATACAAGCTGGTGGAGTCTGAGGCGTTCAAAAAATTTGTATCTATTGGGACACCGCAGTGGAAGGTACCCGGCCAAAATTTATTTTCACAAAAGGCAATCCCCAACCTGTACTCGATTGTGCAAAAGGAAGTAATGGCATGTCTGGCACTCAGCGTTGGGGCAAGGGTCCATCTGACCACTGATAGCTGGTCTGAAAAGCATGGTCAGGGCAGGTATATCACCTACACTGTGCATTGGGTAAACCTGCTGACGGCTGACAAGCATGGAATGCGTGGCTCTGCAGAGGAGTTGGTGACACCGCCACGACTTGCAGGCAGGCCTGCTGCTACCTCCTCTACTCCTCCTACTTCATCCTCTTCCATAACCTCTTCCTTGGCTGAGTCCTCTTCTGCTGCTGCATCTTGCTCCACATCAACGGCACCCCCCAGCTCCCCAGGTACTATTCAACATCCCGGATATGGCAGTGTCACGCCGTCTTGGGGTTGACTTGCCTGAAAGCCAAGAGTCACACCGCACCAGCATTCCTGTCCGCCCTGAATGCACAGGTGGATCAGTGTCTGACTCTGCACCAACTGGAGATTGGCAAAGTTGTTTCTGACAATGGAAGTAATTTGGTGGCAGCATTGAAATTGGGCAAGTTGACACATGTGCAGTTCATGGCACATGTGTGTAATCTGATTGTACAATGCTTTGTGCATAAGTACCCAGGCTTACAGGATGTCCTGAAGCAGGCCAGGAAGGTGTGTGGCCATTTCAAGCGTTCCTACACGGCCATGGTGCACTTGTCCGATATCCAGCAGCGAAACAACCTGCCAGTGGGGCGCTTGATTAGCGACAGCCTGACACGGTGGAATTCAACACTCCTATTGTTCGACCGCCTGCTACAACAAGAAAAAGCTGTTAACGAGTATTTGTATGAACAGGGTGCTAGGACAGCCTCTGGGGAGCTGGGGATTGTTTTGCCACGTTACTGGACGCTCATGCGCAATGCCTGTAGGCTTATGCGTACTTTTGAGGAGGTGACAAACCTAGTCAGTTGCAGCGAAGACACCCATCAGCGACATCATACCATTTGTTTTCTTCCTGGAGCGTGCCCTGCGAAGAGTGCTGGATCAGGCCATAGATGAGCGTGAAGAGGAAGAGTTGTGGTCTCCATCACCACCAGAAACAGCCTTTTCAGCATCGCTTGCTGGACCAGCGTCAACGCAGGAAGAGGATTGTGAGGAAGAGGAGTCAGATGAGGAATGTGGCTTTGAGGAGGAGGAGGAAGACCAAGCAGAACAGGCATCCCAGGGTGCTCGTTGTTGTCACCTATCTGGTACCTGTGGTGTTGTACGTGGCTGGGGGGAAGAAGATACCTTCAGTGAGATCAGTGAGGACGAGGAATGGGACATGATTAGCTCGGCATCCAACCTTGTGCAAATGGGGTCTTTCATGCTGTCGTGCCTGTTGAGGGACCCTCGTATAAAAAAGCTGAAGGAGAACAACCTGTACTGGGTGTCCACGCTACTAGACCCCCGGTATAAGCATAAAGTACTGAAATGTTACAGAATTCCCGCAAATCAGAAAGGATGGAGCAGTTCAAAAATAAATTAAAAAGTATTCTTTACACAACGTATAAGGGTGATGTCAAAGCACAACGGGAATCTAACAGGGGAAGAGATGAAAGTAATCCTCCTCCTCCTCCCATGACCACGCCAGCAAGGACAGGACGCTTTCCAGACGTGTTGTTGATGGAGGACATGCGGACCTTTTTAACTCCTATGCATCGTCACAGCCCTTCGGGATCCAGCCTCAGAGAAAGACTCAACCAACAGGTAGCAGACTACCTAGCATTAACTGAGCATCTCAACACTCTGAGGAGCGATGGACCCCTTGACTACTGGGTGTGCAGGCTTGACCTGTGGCCTGAGCTATCCCAATTTGCAATTGAACTTCTGGCCTGCCCCGCTTCAAGTGTCCTTTCAGAAAGGACCTTCAGTTCAACAGGAGGTATTGTCACTGAGAAGAGAAGTCACCTAGGTCAAAAAAGTCTTGATTATCTCACCTTTATTAAAATGAATGAGGGATGGATCCCGAAGGGACTGACATTGTGCGATACATTAGAGTAAAAAAGGCCTGATGAGATGAGCTGCCTTGGGCTACAAATGGTACACACGCTGCTGTATTTTATCTTCGAATGGCGGATGACTTGCGTGACTTACCTGACAACAACTAGGGCTCAAGCCGCAATGTTTTAGGGCACTTTCTAACTGTCAAACAAACATCAATTTTTCTGGCCACTGCTACAGCAGCGGCTGCAACAATACCTAATTTTTCAGGCAGTTTTACATGCCTAATTTTTCTGGCCTCTGGTGCTGTACTGTGGCTACAAAACCCAAACCAAAAAAAAGGCACATAACAGTGATTAAACTGTTAAGAATAGTACTACTTAACACACCACTCATATCTGGTGGCACAGTACATTGCACGCGCAGTGCCCCAAATTTGAAGTAGGAGGACCGACCAAGCATCTTTTTCCATCTCCCGGTTTCTAAAAATTATCTCCGGGTTCCTAAAATCGATGCCATACCTGTACTCTATTGTGCAAAAGGATGGCATTTGTGGTGTTTCATGCTGTTGTGCCTGTTGAGGGTCGGGGACCCTCCTATAAAAAGGATGAAGGAGAACAACCTGTACTGGGAGTCCAAGCATCTTTTTCCATCTCCCGGTTCCTAAAAATTATCTCCGGGTTCCTAAAATAGATGCCATACCTGTACTCGATTGTGCAAAAGGATGGCATATGTGGTGTTTTATGCTGTTGTTTCTGTTGAGGGTCGGGGAACCTCGTATAAAAAGGCTGAAGGAGAACGACCTGTACTGGGTGTCCAAGCATCTTATTCCATCTCCCGGTTCCTAAAAATTATCTCCGGGTTCCTAAAATCGATGCCATACCTGTACTCGATTGTGCAAAAGGATGGCATATGTGTTGTTTCTGTTGAGGTTCGGGGACCCTCATATAAAAAAGCTGAAGGAGAACAACCTGTTCTGGGTGTCCACGCTACTAGACCCCCGGTATAAGCATAAAGTACTGAAATGTTACCGAATTCCCGCAAATCAGAAAGGATGGAGCAGTTCAAAAATAAATTAAAAAGTATGCTTTACACAGCGTATAAGGGTGATGTCACAGCACAATGGGAATCTAACAGGGTAAGAGATGAAAGTAATCCTCCTCCTCCCACGACCACGCTGGCAAGGACAGGACACTTTCCAGACGTGTTGTTGATGGAGGACATGCGGACCTTTTTAACTCCTATGCATCGTCACAGCCCTTCGGGATCCAGCCTCAGAGAAAGACTCAACCGACAGGTAGCAGACTACCTAGCATTAACTGAGGATCTCAACACTCTGAGAAGCGATGGACCCCTTGACTACTGGGTGTGCAGGCTTGACCTGTGGCCTGAGCTATCCCAATTTGCAATCGAACTTCTGGCCTGCCCCGCTTCAAATGTCCTTTCAGAAAGGACCTTCAGTGCAACAGGAGGTATTGTCACTGAGAAGTCACCTAGGTCAAAAAAGTCTTGATTATCTCACCTTTATTAAAATGAATGAGGGATGGATCCCGAAGGGACTGACATTGTGCGATACATTAGAGTAAAAAAGGCCTGATGAGATGAGCTGCCTTGGGCTACAAATGGTACACACGCTGCTGTATTTTATCTTCGAATGGCGGATGACTTGCGTGACTTACCTGACAACAACTAGGGTTCAAGCCGCAATGTTTTAGGGCACTTTCTGTCAAACAAACATCAATTTTTCTGGCTGCTGCTTCAGCAGCGGCTGCAACAATACCTAATTTTTCAGGCAGTTTTACATGCCTAATTTTTCTGGCCTCTGGTGCTGTACTGTGGCTACAAAACCCAAACAAAAAAAAGGCACATAACAGTGATTAAACTGTTAAGAATAGTACTACTTAACACACCACTCATATCTGGTGGCACAGTACATTGCACGCGCAGTGCCCCAAATTTGAAGTAGGAGGACCGACCAAGCATCTTTTTCCATCTCCCGGTTTCTAAAAATTATCTCCGGGTTCCTAAAATCGATGCCATACCTGTACTCTATTGTGCAAAAGGATGGCATATGTGGTGTTTCATGCTGTTGTGCCTGTTGAGGGTCGGGGACCCTCCTATAAAAAGGATGAAGGAGAACAACCTGTACTGGGTGTCCAAGCATCTTTTTCCATCTCCCGGTTCCTAAAAATTATCTCCGGGTTCCTAAAATTGATGCCATACCTGTACTCGATTGTGCAAAAGGATGGCATATGTGGTGTTTTATGCTGTTGTTTCTGTTGAGGGTCGGGGAACCTCGTATAAAAAGGCTGAAGGAGAACGACCTGTACTGGGTGTCCAAGCATCTTATTCCATCTCCCGGTTCCTAAAAATTATCTCCGGGTTCCTAAAATCGATGCCATACCTGTACTCGATTGTGCAAAAGGATGGCATATGTGGTGTTTCATGCTGTTGTTTCTGTTGAGGTTCGGGGACCCTCATATAAAAAAGCTGAAGGAGAACAACCTGTACTGGGTGTCCACGCTACTAGACCCCCGGTATAAGCATAAAGTACTGAAATGTTACCGAATTCCCGCAAATCAGAAAGGATGGAGCAGTTCAAAAATAAATTAAAAAGTATGCTTTACACAGCGTATAAGGGTGATGTCACAGCACAATGGGAATCTAACAGGGTAAGAGATGAAAGTAATCCTCCTCCTCCTCCCACGACCACGCTGGCAAGGACAGGACGCTTTCCAGATGTGTTGTTGATGGAGGACATGCGGACCTTTTTAACTCCTATGCATCGTCACAGCCCTTCGGGATCCAGCCTCAGAGAAAGACTCAACCGACAGGTAGCAGACTACCTAGCATTAACTGAGGATCTCAACACTCTGAGAAACGATGGACCCCTTGACTACTGGGTGTGCAGGCTTGACCTGTGGCCTGAGCTATCCCAATTTGCAATCGAACTTCTGGCCTGCCCCGCTTCAAATGTCCTTTCAGAAAGGACCTTCAGTGCAACAGGAGGTATTGTCACTGAGAAGTCACCTAGGTCAAAAAAGTCTTGATTATCTCACCTTTATTAAAATGAATGAGGGATGGATCCCGAAGGGACTGACATTGTGCGATACATTAGAGTAAAAAAGGCCTGATGAGATGAGCTGCCTTGGGCTACAAATGGTACACACGCTGCTGTATTTTATCTTCGAATGGCGGATGACTTGCGTGACTTACCTGACAACAACTAGGGTTCAAGCCGCAATGTTTTAGGGCACTTTCTAACTGTCAAACAAACATCAATTTTTCTGGCTGCTGCTTCAGCAGCGGCTGCAACAATACCTAATTTTTCAGGCAGTTTTACATGCCTAATTTTTCTGGCCTCTGGTGCTGTACTGTGGCTACAAAACCCAAACAAAAAAAAGGCACATAACAGTGATTAAACTGTTAAGAATAGTACTACTTAACACACCACTCATATCTGGTGGCACAGTACATTGCACGCGCAGTGCCCCAAATTTGAAGTAGGAGGACCGACCAAGCATCTTTTTCCATCTCCCGGTTTCTAAAAATTATCTCCGGGTTCCTAAAATCGATGCCATACCTGTACTCTATTGTGCAAAAGGATGGCATATGTGGTGTTTCATGCTGTTGTTTCTGTTGAGGGTCGGGGACCTTCATATAAAAAAGCTGAAGGAGAACAACCTGTACTGGGTGTCTACGCTACTAGACCCCCGGTATAAGCATAAAGTACTGAAATGTTACCGAATTCCCGCAAATCAGAAAGGATGGAGCAGTTCAAAAATAAATTAAAAAGTATTCTTTACACAACGTATAAGGGTGATGTCACAGCACAACGGGAATCTAACAGGGGAAGAGATGAAAGTAATCCTCCTCCTCCTCCCATGACCACGCCAGCAAGGACAGGACGCTTTCCAGACGTGTTGTTGATGGAGGACATGCGGACCTTTTTAACTCCTATGCATCGTCACAGCCCTTCGGGATCCAGCCTCAGAGAAAGACTCAACCAACAGGTAGCAGACTACCTAGCATTAACTGAGCATCTCAACACTCTGAGGAGCGATGGACCCCTTGACTACTGGGTGTGCAGGCTTGACCTGTGGCCTGAGCTATCCCAATTTGCAATTGAACTTCTGGCCTGCCCCGCTTCAAGTGTCCTTTCAGAAAGGACCTTCAGTGCAACAGGAGGTATTGTCACTGAGAAGAGAAGTCACCTAGGTCAAAAAAGTCTTGATTATCTCACCTTTATTAAAATGAATGAGGGATGGATCCCGAAGGGACTGACATTGTGCGATACATTAGAGTAAAAAAGGCCTGATGAGATGAGCTGCCTTGGGCTACAAATGGTACACACGCTGCTGTATTTTATCTTCGAATGGCGGATGACTTGCGTGACTTACCTGACAACAACTAGGGTTCAAGCCACAATGTTTTAGGGCACTTTCTAACTGTCAAACAAACATCAATTTTTCTGGTCACTGCTACAGCAGCGGCTGCAACAATACCTAATTTTTCAGGCAGTTTTACATGCCTAATTTTTCTGGCCTCTGGTGCTGTACTGTGGCTACAAAACCCAAACCAAAAAAAAGGCACATAACAGTGATTAAACTGTTAAGAATAGTACTACTTAACACACCACTCATATCTGGTGGCACAGTTCATGCTGTTGTTTCTGTTGAGGGTCGGGAACCCTCGTATAAAAAGGATGAAGGAGAACGACCTGTACTGGGTGTCCAAGCATCTTTTTCCATCTCCCGGTTCCTATAAATTATCTCTGGGTTCCTAAAATCGATGCCATACCTGTACTCTATTGTGCAAAAGGATGGCATATGTAGTATTTCATGCTGTTGTGCCTGTTGAGGGTCGGGGACCCTCGTATAAAAAGCCTGAAGGAGAACGATCTGTACTGGGTGTCCAAGCATCTTTTTCCATCTCCCGGTTCCTAAAAATTATCTCCTTGTTCCTAAAATCGATGCCATACCTGTACTCTATTGTGCAAAAGGATGGCATATGTGGTATTTCATGCTGTTGTGCCTGTTGAGGGTCGGGGACACAAGTATAAAAAGGCTGAAGGAGAACGACCTGTACTGGGTGTCCAAGCATCTTTTTCCATCTCCCGGTTCCTAAAAATTATCTCCAGGTTCCTAAAATCGATGCCATACCTGTACTCGATTGTGCAAAAGGATGGCATATGTGGTGTTTTATGCTGTTGTTTCTGTTGAGGGTCAGGGAACCTCGTATAAAAAGGCTGAAGGAGAACGACCTGTACTGGGTGTCCAAGCATCTTTTTCCATCTCCCGGTTCCTCAAAATTATCTGGGGCTGTACTGTGGCTACAAAACCCAAACCAAAAAAAAGGCACATAACAGTGATTAAACTGTTAAGAATACTACTACTTAACACACCACTCATATCTGGTGGCACAGTTCATGCTGTTGTTTCTGTTGAGGGTCGGGAACTCTCGTATAAAAAGGCTGAAGGAGAACGACCTGTACTGGGTGTCCAAGCATCTTTTTCCATCTCCCGGTTCCTATAAATTATCTCTGGGTTCCTAAAATCGATGCCATACCTGTACTCTATTGTGCAAAAGGATGGCATATGTGGTATTTCATGCTGTTGTGCCTGTTGAGGGTCGGGGACCCTCGTATAAAAAGGCTGAAGGAGAACGATCTGTACTGGGTGTCCAAGCATCTTTTTCCATCTCCCGGTTCCTAAAAATTATCTCCGGGTTCCTAAAATCGATGCCATACCTGTACTCTATTGTGCAAAAGGATGGCATATGTGGTATTTCATGCTGTTGTGCCTGTTGAGGGTCGGGGACACAAGTATAAAAAGCTGAAGGAGAACGACCTGTACTGGGTGTCCAAGCATCTTTTTCCATCTCCCGGTTCCTAAAAATTATCTCCAGGTTCCTCAAATCGTTGGCATACCTGTACTCTAATGTGCAAAAGGATGGCATATGTGGTATTTCATGCTGTTGTGCCTGTTGAGGGTCGGGGACACAAGTATAAAAAGGCTGAAGGAGAACGACCTGTACTGGGTGTCCAAGCATCTTTTTCCATCTCCCGGTTCCTAAAAATTATCTCCGGGTTCCTAAAATCGATGCCATACCTTTACTCTATTGTGCAAAAGGATGGCATATGCGGTATTTCATGCTGTTGTGCCTGTTGAGGGTCGGGGACACAAGTATAAAAAGGCTGAAGGAGAACGACCTGTACTGGGTGTCCAAGCATCTTTTTCCATCTCCCGGTTCCTAAAAATTATCTCCGGGTTCCTAAAATTGATGCCATACCTGTACTCTAGTGTGCAAAATGATGGCATATGTGGTATTTCATGCTGTTAGGCCGGATGAGGGTCGGGACTCAAGTATAAAAAGGCTGAAGGAGAACGACCTGTACTGGGTGTCCAAGCATCTTTTTCCATCTCCCGGTTCCTAAAAATTATCTCCGGGTTCCTAAAATCGATGCCATACCTGTACTCTATTGTGCAAAAGGATGGCATATGTGGTATTTCATGCTGTTGTGCCTGTTGAGGGTCGGGGACCCAAGTATAAAAAGGCTGAAGGAGAATGACCTGTACTGGGTGTCCAAGCATCTTTTTCCATCTCCCGGTTCCTAAAAATTATCTCTGGGTTCCTAAAATTGATGCCATACCTGTACTCTATTGTGCAAAAAACATAATTTATGCTTACCTGATAAATTCCTTTCTTCTGTAGTGAGATCAGTCCACGGGTCATCATTACTTCTGGGATATTACTCCTCCCCAACAGGAAGTGCAAGAGGATTCACCCAGCAGAGCTGCATATAGCTCCTCCCCTCTACGTCACTCCCAGTCATTCGACCAAGGACCAACGAGAAAGGAAAAGCCAAGGGTGAAGTGGTGACTGGAGTATAAATTAAAAAATATTTACCTGCCTTAAAAACAGGGCGGGCCGTGGACTGATCACACTACAGAAGAAAGGAATTTATCAGGTAAGCATAAATTATGTTTTCTTCTGTTAAGTGTGTTCAGTCCACGGGTCATCATTACTTCTGGGATACCAATACCAAAGCAAAAGTACACGGATGACGGGAGGGATAGGCAGGCTCTTTATACAGAAGGAACCACTGCCTGAAGAACCTTTCTCCCAAAAATAGCCTCCGATGAAGCAAAAGTGTCAAATTTGTAAAATTTGGAAAAAGTATGAAGCGAAGACCAAGTTGCAGCCTTGCAAATCTGTTCAACAGAGGCCTCATTCTTGAAGGCCCAAGTGGAAGCCACAGCTCTAGTAGAATGAGCTGTAATTCTTTCAGGAGGCTGCTGTCCAGCAGTCTCATAAGCTAAACGAATTATGCTACGAAGCCAAAAAGAAAGAGAGGTAGCGGAAGCTTTTTGACCTCTCCTCTGCCCAGAGTAAATGACAAACAGAGAAGACGTTTGTCGAAATTCCTTAGTTGCCTGTAAGTAAAATTTTAGAGCACGGACTACATCCAGGTTGTGCAGTAGACGTTCCTTCTTTGAAGAAGGATTTGGGCATAAAGAAGGAACAACAATCTCTTGATTGATATTCCTGTTAGTAACTACCTTAGGTAAGAACCCAGGTTTAGTACGCAGGACTACCTTATCCGAATGAAAAATCAAATAAGGAGAATCACAATGTAAGGCTGATAATTCAGAGACTCTTCGAGCCGAGGAAATAGCCATTAAAAATAGAACTTTCCAAGATAACAACTTTATATCAATGGAATGAAGGGGTTCAAACGGAACGCCCTGTAAAACATTAAGAACAAGGTTTAAACTCCATGGTGGAGCAACAGTTTTAAACACAGGCTTAATTCTGGCCAAAGCCTGACAAAAAGCCTGGACGTCAGGAACTTCTGACAGACGTTTGTGTAACAGAATGGACAGAGCTGAGATCTGTCCCTTTAATGAACTAGCAGATAAACCCTTTTCTAAACCTTCTTGTAGAAAAGACAATATCCTAGGAATCCTAACCTTACTCCAAGAGTAACCTTTGGATTCACACCAATATAGGTATTTACGCCATATCTTATGGTAAATCTTTCTGGTAACAGGTTTCCTAGCCTGTATAAAGGTATCAATAACTGACTCAGAAAATCCACGTCTTGATAAAATCAAGCGTTCAATTTCCAAGCAGTCAGCTTCAGAGAAGTTAGATTTTGATGTTTGAAGGGACCCTGTATCAGAAGGTCCTGTTTCAGAGGTAGAGACCAAGGTGGACAGGATGACATGTCCACCAGGTCTGCATACCAAGTCCTGCGTGGCCACGCAGGTGCTATTAGAATCACTGATGCTCTCTCTTGTTTGATTCTGGCAATCAATCGAGGAAGCAACGGGAAGGGTGGAAACACGTAAGCCATCCTGAAGTCCCAAGGTGCTGTCAGAGCATCTATCAGGACTGCTCCTGGATCCCTGGATCTGGACCCGTAACGAGGAAGCTTGGCGTTCTGTCGAGACGCCATGAGATCTATCTCTGGTTTGCCCCAACGTCGAAGTATTTGGGCAAAGACCTCCGGATGAAGTTCCCACTCCCCCGGATGAAAAGTCTGACGACTTAAGAAATCCGCCTCCCAGTTCTCCACTCCCGGGATGTGGATTGCTGACAGGTGGCAAGAGTGAGACTCTGCCCAGCAAATTATCTTTGATACTTCCATCATAGCTAGGGAGCTTCTTGTCCCTCCCTGATGGTTGATGTAAGCTACAGTCGTGATGTTGTCCGACTGAAACCTGATGAACCCCCGAGTTGTCAACTGGGGCCAAGCCAGGAGGGCATTGAGAACTGCTCTCAATTCCAGAATGTTTATTGGCAGGAGACTCTCCTCCTGACTCCATTGTCCCTGAGCCTTCAGAGAATTCCAGACGGCACCCCAACCTAGAAGGCTGGCGTCTGTTGTTACAATTGTCCAGTCTGGTCTGCTGAATGGCATCCCCCTGGACAGATGTGGCCGAGAAAGCCACCATAGAAGAGAATTTCTGGTCTCTTGATCCAGATTCAGAGAAGGGGATAAGTCTGAGTAATCCCCATTCCACTGACTTAGCATGCACAGTTGCAGTGGTCTGAGGTGTAAGCGTGCAAAGGGTACTATGTCCATTGCCGCTACCATTAAGCCGATTACCTCCATGCATTGAGCCACTGACGGGTGTTGAATGGAATGAAGGGTGCGGCAAGCACTTTGAAGTCTTGTTAGCCTGTCCTCTGTCAGGTAAATCTTCATTTCTACAGAATCTATAAGAGTCCCCAGGAAGGGAACTCTTGTGAGTGGAACGAGTGAACTTTTCTTTTCGTTCACCTTCCATCCATGTGACCTTAGAAATGCCAGCACTAACTCTGTATGAGACTTGGCAGTTTGAAAGCTTGAAGCTTGTATCAGAATGTTGTCTAGGTATGGAGCTACCGAGATTCCCCGCGGTCTTAGTACCGCCAGAAGAGCACCCAGAACCTTTGTGAAGATTCTTGGAGCTGTAGCCAATCCGAATGGAAGAGCCACAAACTGGTAATGCCTGTCTAGGAAGGCAAACCTTAGGTACCGATAATGATCTTTGTGAATCGGTATGTGAAGGTAAGCATCTTTTAAATCTACAGTG
Organism: Bombina bombina; assembly: GCF_027579735.1. Taxonomy (NCBI): domain Eukaryota; kingdom Metazoa; phylum Chordata; class Amphibia; order Anura; family Bombinatoridae; genus Bombina; species Bombina bombina. The sequence goes on along the minus strand of NC_069504.1, from coordinate 221,362,088 downwards.
GTCATGTATTGACCCTCTTGGATCATAGGTAAAATTGTCCGAATAGTCTCCATCTTGAACGATGGAACTCTTAGGAATTTGTTTAGGATCTTTAAGTCCAGGATTGGTCTGAAAGTTCCCTCTTTTTTGGGAACCACAAACAGATTTGAGTAAAACCCCTGTCCCTGTTCCGATCGTGGAACTGGATGGATTACTCCCATTAACAAGAGCTCTTGTACGCAGCGTAGAAACGCCTCTTTCTTTGTCTGGATTGTTGACAATCTTGACAGATGAAATCTCTCTCTTGGAGGAGAGTATTTGAAGTCCAGAAGGTATCCCTGAGATATTATCTCTAGCGCCCAGGGATCCTGAACATCTCTTGCCCAAGCCTGGGCGAAGAGAGAAAGTCTGCCCCCCACTAGATCCGATCCCGGATCGGGGGCCCTCAATTCATGCTGTTTTAGGGGCAGCAGCAGGTTTCCTAGTCTGCTTGCCCTTGTTCCAGGACTGGTTAGGTTTCCAGCCTTGTCTGTAGCGAGCAACAGCTCCTTCCTGTTTTGGTGCAGAGGAAGTTGATGCTGCTCCTGCTTTGAAATTACGAAAGGAACGAAAATTAGACTGTCTAGTCTTGGCTTTGGCTTTGTCCTGAGGCAGGGCATGGCCTTTACCTCCTGTAATGTCAGCGATAATCTCTTTCAACCCGGGCCCGAATAAGGTCTGCCCTTTGAAAGGTATATTAAGCAATTTAGACTTAGAAGTAACATCAGCTGACCAGGATTTTAGCCACAGCGCCCTGCGTGCCTGAATGGCGAATCCTGAATTCTTCGCCGTAAGTTTAGTAAGATGTACTACGGCCTCCGAAATGAATGAATTAGATAGTTTAAGGACTCTAAGCCTGTCCGTAATGTCGTCCAGAGTAGCTGAACCAATGTTCTCTTCCAGAGACTCAATCCAGAATGCCGCTGCAGCCGTGATCGGCGCAATGCATGCAAGGGGTTGCAATATAAAACCTTGTTGAACAAACATTTTCTTAAGGTAACCCTCTAACTTTTTATCCATTGGATCTGAAAAAGCACAGCTATCCTCCACCGGGATAGTGGTACGCTTAGCTAAGGTAGAAACTGCTCCCTCCACCTTAGGGACCGTTTGCCATAAGTCCCTTGTGGTGGCGTCTATTGGAAACATTTTTCTAAATATCGGAGGGGGTGAGAACGGCACACCGGGTCTATCCCACTCCTTAGTAACAATTTCAGTAAGTCTCTTAGGTATAGGAAAAACCTCAGTACTCGTCGGTACCGCAAAATATTTATCCAACCTACACATTTTCTCTGGTATTGCAACTGTGTTACAATCATTCAGAGCCGCTAACACCTCCCCTAGAAATACACGGAGGTTTTCCAGTTTAAATTTAAAATTTGAAATATCTGAATCCAGTCTGTTTGGATCAGAACCGTCACCCACAGAATGAAGTTCTCCGTCCTCATGTTCTGCCACCTGTGACGCAGTGTCTGACATGGCCCTAATATTATCAGCGCACTCTGTTCTCACCCCAGAGTGATCACGCTTACCTCTTAGTTCTGGTAATTTAGCCAAAACCTCAGTCATAACAGTAGCCATATCCTGTAATGTGATTTGTAATGGCCGCCCAGATGTACTCGGCGCTACAATATCACGCACCTCCCTCTGAGCGGGAGATGTAGGTACTGACACGTGAGGCGAGTTAGTCGGCATAACTCTCCCCTCGTTGTTTGGTGAAATTTGTTCAATTTGTACAGATTGACTTTTATTTAAAGTAGCATCAATACAGTTAGTACATAAATTTCTATTGGGCTCCACTTTGGCATTGCAACAAATGACACAGGTATCATCCTCTGAATCAGACATGTTTAACACACTAGCAAATAAACTTGCAACTTGGAAATACAATTCAATTAGAATAATATTAAAACGTACTGTGCCTTTAAGAAGCACAGAAGATCTATGACAGTTGAAAATTAATAAATTGAAACAGTTATAGCCTCAATCCTTGTAAACAACACAACTTTAGCAAAGGTTTAATCCCATTAGCAAAGATAACAAATTCTGAAAGCAGGAAACAAATTACAGAATAAACGTTTTTTATCTCAGTCAAACTATAATTCTCACAGCTCTGCTGAGAGAAATTACCTCCCTCAAAATAAGTTTTGAAGACCCCTGAGCTCTGTAGAGATGAACCGGATCATGCAGGGAATACAATGAGTTGCTGACTGAAATATTTGATGCATAGTAAAAGCGCCAAAAAACGGCCCCTCCCCCTCACACACAGCAGTGAGGGAGAACAGAAACTGTCAGAAAAACAGATTAAGCAACTGCCAAGTGGAAAAATAGTGCCCAAACATTTATTCACACAGTACCTCAGCAAATGAAAACGATTTTACATTCCAGCAAAAACGTTAAACATAATCTCTAGTTATTAAACAGCTTTATGTATTTCTTACAGTGTAATTCTAGTGAAGTACCATTCCCCAGAATACTGAAGTGTAAAGTATACATACATGACATTATATCGGTATGGCAGGATTTTCTCATCAATTCCATTGTCAGAAAATAAAAACTGCTACATACCTCTATGCAGATTCATCTGCCCGCTGTCCCCTGATCTGAAGTTTACCTCACTCCTCAGATGGCCGAGAACAGCAATATGATCTTAACTACTCCGGCTAAAATCATAGCAAACTCTGGTAGATTCTTCTTCAAACTCTGCCAGAGAGGTAATAACACACTCCGGTGCTATTTTAAAATAACAAACTTTTGATTGAAGATATAAAACTAAGTATAATCACCATAGTCCTCTCACACATCCTATCTAGTCGTTGGGTGCAAGAGAATGACTGGGAGTGACGTAGAGGGGAGGAGCTATATGCAGCTCTGCTGGGTGAATCCTCTTGCACTTCCTGTTGGGGAGGAGTAATATCCCAGAAGTAATGATGACCCGTGGACTGATCACACTTAACAGAAGAAAGATGGCATATGTTGTATTTCATGCTGTTGTGCCTGTTGAGGGTTGAGGACCCAAGTATAAAAAGGCTGAAGGAGAACGACCTGTACTGGGTGTCCAAACATCTTTTTCCATCTCCCGGATGTAGCGATACTCCACTAGGGGGTCTCCCTTCCTCTGTCCAAACCCAGGGGTGGCCACCGGATAGTGGGACCAGAGATATAGTTGCTGAGACCGGGGTCAAGACAGTGTATGTATCTCCCCCAGCCGGGCTGGTCTTAGTGGACTCCCAGTCAGGTAGCGTCCTCTCTGCCCTGCAGCTCTTTATTGGCAGGTATCATCCCCTCTGCCTGTCTGCTTCTAGGCAGGAATAAATCCCCCTGCCAGGCTGCTTCTTGGCAGGAATAGCTCCCTATGCCTCCAAATAGTGGGACCAGGGCTATCGTGGCTGAGACCAGGGTCAAGCCAGCGGCAGTATCTCCCCCAGCAGGTAGTGTGCCCACTGGTTTCTTATAGGCAGGAATCGATCCCTCTGCCTTGCAGCTCTTTGCATACAGGCCCACAGACTCTGTAACAGAATGCAGGGTCAGAACCTCAAAACTGGTATAACTGAAAGAATCAGACAGCACAAAAGGCAATCCCGGACCCCAACCTGTACTCGATTGTGCAAAAGGAAGTAACCTTACCATGGGTCCCACAAGAAAATGTTTTATTGTTATACTCTATCAGGGAAATTATATAACTAACAATCATATCAATCAAATATATATTGCATCTATTGATCTCTGTAATTCGTATCTATCAAATGTATATTGCATCTTTAGATCTATGTAATTTGTATCTATCAAATGTATATTGCATCTATTGATGTAATTCGTACCTATCAAATATATATTGCATCTTTTGATCCATGTAATTCGTATCTATCAAATGTATATTGCATCTTTTGATCTCTGTAATTCGTATTGATCAAATGTATATTGCATCTTTTGATCTATGTTATTCGTATCTATCAAATGTAAATTGCATCTTTTGATCTATGTAATTCGTATCTATCAAATGTATATTGCATCTTTTGATCTATGTAATTCGTATCTATCAAATGTATATTGCATCTATTGATCTATGTAATTCGTATCTATCAAATGTATATTGCATCTTTTGATCTATGTAATTCGTATCTATCAAATGTATATTGCATCTATTGATCTATGTAATCTATGTATCTATCTATCAAATATATCGATCTCGTAGTTGTGCAAATGGACTGTTTGCGGTTGTTTGCGGTGCGTTAAACGGGGAGTTTGGTCTGTCACTGTGAAGCGGACATAACCCTTACACTACCTGATTGATACAACATCATACCCGATGTTTTAAAGCATGTTGTTCCAAACAATTTAGGAATGTTATGTGATTTATGCCCTTTATGGATTAAAACCAGACTCTGCATCAACTATGTAATTTTCCGTGGGAGTTTTGCCATGGATCCCCCTCCGGCATGCCACAGTCCAGGTGTTAGTCCCCTTGAAACAACTTTTCCATCACTATTGTGGCCAGAAAGAGTCCCTGTGGGTTTCAAAATTCGCCTGCCTATTGAAGTCAATGGCGGTTCGCCCGTTCGCGAACAGTTGCGGAAGTTCGAGTCTGCCATTCGCGAAAGGAAAATTTTAAGTTTGCGACATCACTAAATGTAAGTAAAAATTTCCATGGCAAATAGTTTATTGGGATTGATTGTGCAGAAGAGACACTTGGCAGTCATTCCTGAAAAAAAATATCTGGCACAGTAAAGGAACAGCACATTCTTGAATGAAGGTGTGTTGGCACAGCTGGTACAGAGCTTCAGAAGAATCTGTCTAACCATGTCACTAAAATATGTTTTGCATCAGTGAAGTAAAAAAGCCCATGCTGAATTAATGTCTGTAAAGACTTGAATTACTTATTTGTGTATATAAAGACATGGCTTATATGTCTGATTTGTTCTTTTAATGTATCATATGTTTATGTGCTGGCCCCTTATCACATAATTTTCTTGTATTTGGGGAAATATTTTATGTTACTATTTTCAGTTTCTGCTATGCCTATAAATACTAAGTGAAGTTTTAGCTCTGCACATAGATTAGTTGTTGCCTGTTTCACAATATATGAACAGTAAACATGTGTTTCCAGATCTGTTTATTCTCTGTAAATATCTTAAGCTCTTGAAAGGACAGAAAAGCCCCAGATTTTCTATTGCGCATATGATTGTATGAAGAGGGCTATAACACATAGCAAAACAATCAGTCACTGCCTTTTCAGAGCTGTTTAAAAATAATACAAGAATATAATATTTTTTATGAAAATTTCAAAAGTGAGTTAAAATACTACCTTTATTTTAAAACATGTGAACTTCCATAATTCACAATATTAGTGATGGCAAGGGCTCCATTTAATAATTTGCAAACACAGCTTTGGAACCCTTGCAGTGCAAGATCCCTCATGTGACAATGCAATTGCAAATTAAAGGAACAGTATACACTCATTTTCATATAACTGCATGTAATAGACACTACTATAAAGAATAAGATGCACAGATACTGATATAAAACTCCAGTATAAAACTGTTTAAAAACTTAGAAGCTCTCAGTTTAGCTCTGTTGAAAATGTAAGTGGAAAGCCCACTGCAAGTGGGAAATAAGACACTCCCCTCCTCCCCCTTCTTTTGCATATGAAAAGACCCTTCACACAAACAGGAGCAAGCTGGAGAAGGTAGCTAACAGTATTCTCATAAACCTTTGGGGCTTGGTTAGGAGTCTGAAAATCAGAGCAATGTTATTTAAAAATAAGCAAAACTATACATTTAAAAAAAACAAAAAAAACTTTATGGGCTATATAAATAGATCATCTACAAAACATTTATGCAAAGAAAAAATGAGTGTATAATGTCCCTTTAAGGGGACATTAAACACTCCCTCTAGTCATGAGTGACACCATTTTTAGGAATGTTTCATTCACTACATTCCAGTGAAGACCTGCAGTGTAACGTAGGTTTCATAATGGCAGCACCTATGTTTAGAGGGAGGTGTGTGAAATGTATTAAGAGTTAAGTTTCCCTTTACAAAGACCTCTACTTCCTATTTTCTTAAAACACCCTGGACTGATCTGTCTGGGATTTGACAAATGGAGGTTGCACAAGGATTCTTGTGCAATAATATTTGAGGGCTGATAAGACAGACAGGTTCCCCCACTGGGAACATTGTCCACCTGCTCTGTTAATAAATGGGACCTTAAAGGACCAGTCAACACTGTAGATTTGCATAATCAACAAATGCATGATAAGAAGACAATGAACTTCAAATGAGTAGTAGATTTTTGTTAAATAAATTGCAAAGTTATGTCTATTTCCCCTCCCCCTGTATCATGTCACAGTCATCAGCCAATCACAAATGCATATACGTATATGCTGTGAATTCTTGCACATGCTCAGTAGGAGTTGGTGACTCAAAAAGTTTAAATATAAAAAGACTGTGCACATTTTTTTATGGAAGTAAATTGGAAAGTTGTTTAAAATTGCATGCTACATCTAAATCATGAAAGTTTAATTTTGACTTGAGTGTCCCTATATATTCTGACATAGACCCAAATTTATGAAGCTGGGAAACAGTTGAATTTTTGCAAAGGGAATGTTTTCTCTGGGCCTCGCATCATCTGAAACAGAAGTTTTAGTACTTAGAGAGATTTTTTCTTTCATAATTCAGATAGAGCGTGCAATTGTAAACAACTTTCTAATTTACTCCTATTATAAATTTTTCTTCGTTCTCTTGCTATCATTATTTTAAAAAGAACGCATCTAAGCTAAGGAGCCCAGCTCATTTTTGATTCAGTACCCTGGACAGAACTTGTTTAATGGTGGGTGCATTTAGCCACCAACCCAGGTTGCGAACCAAAAATGGTCCGGCTTCTAAAATTACATTCTTGCTTTTCAAATAAAGATAGCAAGAGACTGAAGAAAAATTGATAATAGGAGTAAATTAGAAAGGTGCTTAAAATTGAATGCTCTATCTGAATCATGAAAGAAAAAAATTGGGTTCAGTGTCCCTTTAACTATCAAACTCATCCTAATCATGACTATTGTAAAACAAACATCAGATGATTAGTAGGTGAATGCATGCAGTATGTGACTCACAAGTTAACATAAACCTGTTATATTTGCAAGGATGTCAGTGCAATGTATATAAATAGAAATCTGGGTGTGAACAGCATTATTTTAAAAATGGCAGCAAACAATGTAGATTTGGCAAGACAGATTGTGGCAGATCATGCATTTCACTTTTTCAGCAAATATCCCTTGCACTCTTCTTTAGACCACAACAGTTGAAATGTGTCTAATCAAAACATATACATATAATTGTTGCACAGAGAAACCACTCTATATTCTTAAGGTCTCAATTAAAATTAATTTAAAGGGGCAGTCTACTATAACTGCATGAAATATAAACTACTATAAAGAAGAATATGCATAGACACTGATCTTAAAGGGACACTAATCCAAACATTTTTCTTTCATGATTCAGGTAGAGAATTCAATTTTAAACAGCATTCCAATGAACTTCTATTATCTAACTTGCTTCATTTTTTATATAACCTTTGTTGAAGAAATAACAATGCACATGGGTGAGCCAATCATACGAGGTATCTATGTGCAGCCACCAATCAGCAGCTACTGAGCCTATCTAGAAATGCTTTTCAGCACAGAATATCAAGAGGTAAATTAGAAAGTTGTTTAAATTTGCATGCTCTTTCTAAATCATGAAAGAAAAAAAATAGGTTTCATGTCCGTTTAAAATCCAGTATAAAACCTTTTAAAAACTTAATTAGAAGCACCCAGTTTAGCACTGTTGATAAGGTTAGGCTGGGACACCCAGTGAAAGTGGCTGGGAAAACACGAAGAGCAGACACTCCCCCTCCCCCGCTTGCCTGCATATGAAAAGACAGATAACATAAACAGGAGCCAGCAGGAGTCTGTAGACATCAGTGTACATCAGACACTATGGGGCTTGGTTAGGAGTCTGAAAATAATCACAATGTTATTAAAAAATAAGCAAAACTATACATTCTTACAAAAACAATGTATAGCTGGGCTATATAAATGGATTATCTACAAATCATTTATGCAAAGAAAAATCTAGTGTACAATGTCCCTTTAATTAGTTGGTAAAAATGTGCATACAAGTACAATAATAAAGAAGTACAAATACAATCAAATAGCTCAAATAGAAAAGAGCTCTTATGATGAATAAAATCCCAAACAATGGAATGCACCTCAAGGATGGAAGACTAATGATTGCCTCTGTCTTCAAAGGGCTCCTGATTTAAAGGGACACTCAAGTCAAAATTAACTTTAATTATTCAAATAGAGCAGCAATTTTAAACAACTTTCCAATTTACTTCCATTAACAAAATGTGCACAGTCTTTTTATACTACTGAGCATGTTCAAGAATTCACAGAATAATTTGTGATTGGCTGATGGCTGTCACATGGTACAGGGGGAGAGGAAATAGACATAACTTTGAAAATTGTCAGAAAATTAAACTACTACTCATTTGAAGTTCAGACTAAGGGCGCGATCCGATATATACAGTGTAGTTTGCGGCCAATCTATCTATCTATCTATCTATCTATCTATCTATCTATCTATCTATCAGCCAATCGGAATTAAGGTAGAAAAATCTGATTGGCTGATTGAATCAGCCAATCATATTCAAGTTCAATCCGATTGGCTGAACCAATCAGCCAATCGGATTGAACTTGAATCTGATTGGCTGATTCAATCAGCCAATCAGATTTTTCTACCTTAATTCCGATTGGCTGATAGAATCCTATCAGCCAATCGGAATTCGAGGGACGCCATCTTGGATGACGTCATTTAAAGGAACCTCATTCGTCGGGAAGTCGTTGTGCCGGATGGATGCTCCGCGGCGGAGGAGCGAAGAAAGAAGATTGAAGATGCCGCTTTGCTGGAAGACATCACCGGATGGAAGAAGACTCTCTGCTGCTTGCTTGAGGACATCACCGGATGGAAGAAGACTCTCTGCAGCTTGATTGAAGACATTGCCCGGATCGGATGAAGAGTTCTGCTCGGCTGGGTGAATACAAGGTAGGGAGATCTTCAGGGGGGTAGTGTTAGGTTTATTTAAGGGGGGTTTGGGTTAGATTAGGGGTATGTATAGATAATATAATAACGATATTAACTATATTAACCCTAATATAATTAGGGTTAATATAGTTAATATATATAATATAATAACTATTTTAACTATATTAACCCTACTATAATTATGGTTAATATAGTTAATATAGCTGGCGGCGGTGTAGAGGGATGTAGATTAGGGGTTAATGTGTTTAATATAGGCAGCGGCGGTGTAGGGGGATTAAATTAGGGGTTAATACATTTATTATAGGTGGCTACGTTATAGGGGGATGTAGATTAGATGCAAAAGAGCTGATTACTTTGTGACAATGCCCCACCAAAAGCCCTTTTAAGGGCTGGTAAAAGAGCTGAATTCTTTGGGGCATGCCCCGCAAAAAGCCCTTTTAAGGGCTGGCAATAGAGCAGTTTACTTTGGGGTAATGCCACGCAAAAAGCCCTTTTCAGGGCTATTTGTAGGGTTAGACTTAGGTTTAGTGGTAGGGATAGTTTAGTATTTTAGGGGTTAAATAATTTAATATAGCTGGCGGCGGGGTAGGGGGATTAGATTAGGGGTTAAATAATTTAATATAGCTGGCGGCGGGGTAGGGGGATTAAATTAGGGGTTAATAATTTTAAAATAGATGGTGGCGGGGTAGGGGCTCACTTTAGGGGTTAGTTTAATATAGTTGGCGACGGTATAGGGGGATCACATTAGGGGGTAGTTAATGTAGGTGGCGGCGGGGTCCGGGAGCGGCGGTTTAGGGGTTAATAACTTTATTAGGGATTACGGCGGGGGATCGCGGTTGACAGGTAGATAGACATTGCGCATGCGTTAGGTGTTAGGTTTTATTTAGCAGATCGCGGGTGACAGCTAGATAGACATTGCGCATGCATTAGGTGTTAGGTTTATTTTGTAGCTAGTTAGGAAGTTACGGGGCTCCAATAGACAGCGTAAGGCTTACTATGGCTGCTTTTTGTGGCAAGGTGAAAATGGTGAAGTCCTTAAGCTGTATATTGGATACTAAACTGCACTGGTTTGGTATACCTGCCTATGGCCCAAAAAACTACGGGCGACGGCAGAAATATACGGGCGTAACTTCTAGTTTACACCATATATAGGATACCAAACCAGCACAAATTTCAGCATCACCGGCATTTGGGGGCGACGCTGCATATCGGATCGGGCCCTAAGTGCTATTGCATTGTCTTGTTATCTTGCATTAGTTGATTATACAAATCTACTGTGTTGAAAAGACCTTTAAGATCAACTGTTAAAAGACAGACAAACAAAAGGGCCTCACGTGCGAGTAAAATGCCCTGGCGCCCCCAAATTTTGAGCTTACTGAGCACTGTTTTTTCAGTGATTCTCTGCTTTGGTGCTTTTTGAATGCTTTCAAGGAACTCAAAATGTCTTCAGCTCATATGAGTAAGAGCTCTGCAAACAGTTATCCTTTTTCACTGTCATCTATCAGGACGGAAAACTGATCCTATGCCTATTGATCCATCTCCTCAATAAGTGCACACTCTAGTGGGCCAGAGCATGCATTTTACCCACCTGCAAAGTGCAGTCACAGATGAATGTGCCTAGAGTGGCTTACGAGGACAAGAAACCCAAAAGTTTTATTTTATGATGCAGAAAGAGCATAACATTTTAAAAAAAGTTTTCAATGTATTACTTTGAATAAATTTGCTTTGTTCTCAGTGTTTTCTTTGATAAAGAGCAGACTTAAGTAGGTAGTGTGCATGCATCTGGAGCACTGTATGACGGCAAACACTGCTGCCATCTAGTGCTCTTGCAAATGTATAACTTTGTAAAAAGCACTCTTGCAAAACTGCTGCCCTAAAGAGCTGCAGACATGTGCACGCTCCTGGTATCCAACAAAGACTGGCATAGAAACAAAGTCAATTTGATAAAATAAGTAAATTAGAAACACTTTTATACACTCAAGTAAATTAGAAACACTTTTATACACTCATTTTCATATAACTGCATGTAATAGACACTACTATAAAGAATAAGATGCACAGATACTGATATAAAAATCCAGTATAAAACTGTTTAAAAACTTACTTAGAAGCTCTCAGTTTGGCTCTGTTGAAAAGGTAGTTGGAAAGCCCACTGCAAGTGGCAAATAAGACACTTCCCCCCTCCCCCTTCTTTTGCATATGAAAAGACCCTTTACACAAACAGGAGCAAGCTGGAGAAGGTAGCTGATGGTATTCACATAAAACTTTGGGGCTTGGTTAGGAGTCTGAAAATCAGAGCAATGTTATTTAAAAATAAGCAAAACTATACATTTATTTTAAAAAAAAAACTTTATGGGCTATATAAATAGATCATCTACAAAACATTTATGCAAAGAAAAAATGAGTGTATAATGTCCCTTTAAGGGTTATATCCTTGTTACCTGAGCTATATAATTACCAAAGCTGTGTCTGTGCTTTCATTGCGCCCCCCCCCACCTTGCACACCTGATGAACCAGATTAACAACATTACTTGACCTTTAGGACCTAGAAATTCTGTAGCTTGCCCTGACCTTGATCAGCCTCTCTGAACTTGATTAATGTCTCATCCCTCCTGGTGTTCCTGCAACTGGGCTGTTACCAGTAACAAAAAATCAAAGTGAAGTCCAGCACACCTGTAGCTGTGCATGCTGTAGCGTGACTGCAATTCCCTTAACAATAGTTCATTCACAAGGAAAGCAGCACAGAGTTCATTTACTATTTAATGGCACCAACAAAACACAAAGTTTCGGGAGTTACCCCTTATTTATCATGTGCATACAAAGCAAACATAATCACCAGGTTTACAGGTATAATTAACCCTTCATCATGATTTTTACCATAGCTCCATCTAGTGGTACTCATACATTACAACAGAATATAAATCACAAATAAACACAAAGGTAAAGCAGCCAAATTACATAACATATTTTTAAAGAAAAATGGACCAATCTAGATCCCTGTTCAAATCAGCCAATAGGATGTAAGCAGCTCTCATCCTATTTGCTGATTTTAAATTTTCAGCCAATAGGAATGCAAGGGACCCCAATATAAGAGGGGTACCTTTCATTCAAACTTCAGTGTGCGGAGGACGTTTGCATGAAGATGACCTCTACGTCGGTTGAATGAGCCACCTCGGTTGACTGCCTCCGTGCCACTGGGATGAAGATGGAAGATGGTGCCACACTGGAAGAAGACCTTCGCCGCCTGAAGACTATGGATGTCCGGACTTCATCAATGGTGAGTACCTATTTCGGGGTTAGTGTTAGGGTTTTTTGTTAGTTTTTTTGGGATGTTTTTTTTTATAGATTATTTTTTATTTTCATGGGCAGTAAAAGAACTGGTTATCCTTTTAAGGGCAATGCCCATACAAATGCACCTTTAGGGGCAATGGGTAGATTAGTTGTTTTTTTAGTTAGGTCTTTTTTATTTTGGGGGGTTGGGTGGTTGTACTGTTAGGGGGTACTTTGTATTTTTTTTCCCTAAAAGAGCTGTTATCTTTAGGGCAATGCCCTGCAAAAGGCCCTTTTAAGGGCTATTGGTAGTTTATTGTTAGATTAGGGTTTTTTTCATTTTTGGGTGGCTTTTGTTTTTAAGGGGGTATTAGATTAGGAATGATTTTTATTTATTTTGTATAATTTAGTTTGTTATTTTCTGTAATCTTAGCTTTTTTATTTTAATGTAATCTTAGCTTTTTTTATTTTAATGTAATGTTAGGATTTTTTATTTTGGATAATGTTATGTTTTTATAAGTAATTTATTTTTTAATTTTCAGTAATTTTTAATTAATTCTTAAAGTAATTATTTTGTTATTTTGTGTTAGTGTATTTTAATTGGGGTTAACTTAGGGGGTGTTAGGTTAAAGGGCTTAGTTATTAGATTAATACTTTGCATTGTGGGGGGCTGGTTGATTAGGGGTTAATAGTGTAATTAGATATTTTGCGTTGGCGGTTTAGAGGTTAATAGTGTAATTATGTTTTTTGCATTGTGGAGGATTGGTAGTTTAGGTGTTAATACTTTTTTTAGGTAGTTTGCGATGTGGGGGGTTGGCAGTTTAGAGGTTAATACATTTTATTAGTTATTGCGGTGGGGGGATGGCAGATTAGGGGTGAATATTGCGCATGCGTTAGGTATTTGTTAAGGCTTTCAGGGAGTTATGGTACTTTAATTTACAGCACAAGGCTTGCTGCACCTGCCTGTGTGTGGCAAGGTGAATATGGAGTAAAATTTCTCCATTCTTGGTGCATCAGTCCTTGCGCTGAATATGTGATACCGACTGCCGACACTGGTTCTATGTTAGTTTATGGGAGTAAAAACAGCGGGCGACGGGTGAAACATATGCGCCTAACTTGTATGGGACGCCGTGTATATGTGATCGCTCGATCCGACTAAAAATAGGCCGACACCATATTTGTAATCTTGCCCTATATATCTAAGTATGTTGTCTGTGTAGGTCTATATTTATTACAATCAATTATAGTTAATTTTTTTCATATAATAACCTCTTGTGGCATAATGACATCTCAATTAGATTAGATTTTTGTAGTGAATACGTTATTTTAGCTTTATTTCTTCCAAGCATGTATCTTCATACCGCAACAACTTTAAATAAAGAAAAGCAAGAGTCTTCAATCCTAGCATGTGTTATATATCTAGAAAATATAGCTTGGTGAATTTTCAAACAAAAATGACATTATATAGTTTCTCACATCAGCGCCAGAAGCGTACTAATGGTGTGCGTGACAAATGTAAACTATAAATGTACTCTTTGAAATAACACTGTGGAGATTATTGAAATCAGGCCAGTCTTTTGTCTACAAGGTTTCTTTTCATCAATGGTAAATCAAGTTGGAATTTCATCATAATTTACATCTCTTTGAAAAATTAAAGATGCCTTGAAATAGTATTCTGCAAGTTGTCCTAGAGTAAATTTGAACCAGTCTCTCCAAGTTAGTTATGGTAATATGGTGAGTAAGAAGATGAGAAAACTTCCTTCCAATTGGAGTTTAGAGACACACAACAGGTCAATGCACAGCTCTCTACAGGAAATGTAATTCCAATAAAGCAGAGGATTCTGGGTAAGAGCATAGTACAGATCACTCCACTGCATTTCAAGGACAACCTCCATGTTTTTTTTTTTTTAAATAAACTAATGGCACTACTAAGAAAATGAATGTGAAAATAACCTATTAATATATACTTATATTAACATGTAATGATAATCACAATATGTAAACACTTCCCAGGGTATATGTGATGTGTACTTATAATACTAAATACAAGTTTTATCAGTGCAAGACTGATGTTTAAGTGCAACTAAAAGCACTTATTTTTCAAATGGCTGGAAGCAGAACAAGCTAAATTAAAGTTCAAATATAAATTTTATTAAAACAATTGAAATATGGATGCAAATTAAAAACAAGAAAACTCTGCTGGATAAGGATAACCCAAACAGTGATTAATTAAACAAAGGGTGGAAAATGTTACTATCCCTTTAAATGGCCTAGAAATCCGATTTTAATCCATGGTCATTAAATATAGAGGTTTAATCAGAAGTGACTGATAATAGCTCACTTAAAGGGACACTCAAGTCAAAATTAAACTTTCATGATTCAGATAGAGCACCAATTTTAAACAACTTTCCAATTATTTCCATTAACAAAATGTCCACAGTATTTGTATATTTTTACCTTTTGAGTCACCAGCTCCTACTGAGCATGTGCAAGAATACACAGACTATACGTATATGCATTTGGGATTGGCTGATGGCTATCACATGGTACAAGGGGAGTGGAAATATACATAACTTTAAAATGTGTCAGAAAAAAAAATCTACTTATTCGAAGTTCATACTAAGTGCTATGGCATTTGTCTTTTTATCATACAGTTGCTGATTATGCAAATCTACTGTGCTTACTTTATGACATAAACAAGAACAGTGCACCCCAGTGGTGCGATATCTTCACACTAATGATGTGCAGTACAAAGAAGAAACGTACTCACAAATTAGCAGGCACTTGACAAGTGCTACATGGGCAAGCTGGACAGTTAGAAGTCAGCCAGCAGACTTGTACTCCTCAGGCTGTCAGCTGCGATTATTATTATTATTATCAGGTTTGTAGAGCACCAACAGATTCCGCAGCGCTGAGATGTGATGATAAGAGCATGCAGAGACTCAGTAACGTAAAGGTAGCTCAAACAAATCCATGCACTGCAGTCAACGATCCAAAGTACGGCTCAGAACAATAGGTAATTATAAAAACAAGTATATTTAATAAAACCAGTAAAAACAATCACCTAGATGACGAGTTTTGCGCTACACAGGGTGCAAAACTAACGCCAAAAAAGTTGCGTTATTTCACTCTCCCTAGCCCTGCCAGTATGAGTTACTAAAAAGCCTCCTTGTGTGTGCGATATGGTGGCGTTAAGCTCCATACAGCACAAAATCCAAGGGCTGCTTTGACGTGCTTGTGCACGCTTTCCCCTATAGACATCAATGGGGAGAGAGTGTTAGAAAAAAAACTAACACCTGAAGTGCGTAATGAAAAATCTCCGTAAAGCAACCTCATTGATGTCTATGGGGGGGAAAAAAAAATACGTTTAAACCTAACACCCTAACATAAACCCCAAGTCTAAATACCCCTAATCTGTCGCCCCCGACATCGCTGACACCTAAATAAAGTTATTAACCCCTAATCTACAGCTCCCGACATCGCAGACACTAATAAAAGCTATTAACCCCTAATCCGCCGCTTCCTGACATCGCCGTCACTATAATAAAGCTATTAACCCCTAAACATCTGTCCTCCAACTTATCCGCAACTAAATAAACCTATTAACCCCTAAACAGGAGCCCCCCCACATCGCAAAAACACTAAATTAAACTATTAACCCCTAAACCTAACAACCCCCTAACTTTAAATTAAAATTACAATATAACTCTCTTTAAATAACTAAAAACTTACCTGTGAAATAAAAATAAACCTACCATTAAACTATAAATTAGCCTAACATTACTATGCTAATAAAATAAAAAACTACTACCAATTAAAAAATTTAAATTACAAATTTAAAAAAACCTAACACTACGAGAAAAATTTAAAAATTTAAAATTACAAAAAATAATAAACACTAAATTACGAAAATAAAACCCACTAAGCTTACAAAAAATAATAAACAAAATTATCAAAAATAAAAACAATTACACCTAATCTAATAGCCCTAAAAAAAACATTAAAAAGCCCCCCAAAATAAAAATACCCCTTAGCCTACAATAAACTACCAATAGCCCTTAAAAGAGACTTTTGTAGGGCATTGTCCTAAGTTAAACAACTCTTTTACCTGTAAAAAAAAAGTTCCCCCAACAGCAAAACCCACCACCCAACCAATCCCCCAAAATAAAAAAAACTAACTCTAAGGGCATTTAGCTCTTTTTCAAATTGCCCAAACCCTAATCGGAAAAAAAACACCCCAAAAAAATAAAAAAATTACCTAACACTAACCCCAGAATATCTACTCACAGTTCCTGAAGTCCGGACATCCATCGCCATCTAGGCGGCGAGAAGTCTTCATCCAGTCGGTGACATCTTCATCCATTGCAGGGGCATTTTCTATCTTCATCCCGTCGAAGAGATCCAGTGCGGAGCGTCCTCTTCATAAAGTCCCCGCCGTACACTGAAGCTTCAGTGCAAGGTAACTGTTTCAAAATACCTTGCATTCCTATTGGTTGACTTTCTTGAAGTTCAAATCAGCCAATAGGATTTCAGTAGCACTCATCCTATTGGCTGTTTTGAACCCTTTTAACCTCTTAAGGACAAAGCCATTTTTAAATTTCTTTCCCTTAAAGGACCAGTCAACACATTAGATTTGCATAATCAACAAATGCAAGATAACAAGACAATCTAATAGCACTTAGTCTGAACTTCAAATGAGTAGTAGATTTGTTTATAACAAATTTCAAAGTAATGTATATTTCCACTCCCCTTGTACCATGTGATAGCAATCAGCCAATCACAAATGCATATACGTATAGTCTGTGAATTCTTGCACATGCTCAGTAGGATCTGGTGACTCAAAAATTGTAAATATAAAAGACTGTGCACATTTTTTTTAATGGAAGTAAATTGGAAAGTTGTTTGAAATTACCTGCTGTATCTGAATCATGAAAATTTAATTTAACCTGAGTGTCCCTTTAAGGACCAGGGTTATTTTTTACATTTCTGCGGTGTTTGTGTTTAGCTGTAATGTTCCTCTTACTCATTTACTGTACCCACACATTATATACCATTTTTCTAGCCATTAAATGGGCTTTTTAAAGAGACCATTATTTTCATCATATCTTATAATTTACTATATAAAATATGATGAAAAAATAGAAAAAAACGCACCTTTTCTAACTCTGACCCACAAAATCTGTTATACATCTACAACCACCAAAAAACAATTATGCTAAATAGCTTCTACATTTTGTCCTGAGCTTAGAAATACCCAATGTTTACATGTTCTTTACTCTTTTTGCAAGTTATAGGGCAAATACAAGTAGCACTTTATTTCCAAACCATTTTTTTTTTATTTTTTAAATTAGCGACAGTTACGTTGTAATACTGATATCTGTCAGGAATCCCTGAATATCCCTTTACATGTGTTTATATATTGGTTTTAGTAGACAACCCAAAGTATTGACCTAGATCCATTTTAGTATAATTCATGCCACTATTTCACCGCCAAATGCGATCAAATGAAAAAAAAATCGCTAACTTTTTCACAAACCTTTTCACAAACTTTAGGTTTCTCACTGAAATTATTTACAAACAGATTGTGCAATTATGGCACAAATGGTTGTAAATACTTCTCTGGGATCCCCTTTCTTCAGAAATAGCAGACATATATGGCTTTAATGTTGCTTTTTGGTAATAAGAAAGCCGGTAAATGCCGCTGTGCACCACACTTGTATTATGCCCAGCAGTGAAAGGGGTTAATTAGGTAGCTTGAAGGGAGCTTGTAGGGTTAATTTTAAGTTTACTTTAGTGTAGTAGACAACCCAAAGTATTGATCTAAGCCCATTTTGGTATATTTCATGCCCCCATTTTACCGCCAAATGCGATAAAAAAAATAATAATTGTTCACCTTTTCACTAACTTTAGGTTTCTCACTGAAATTATTTAAAATGTGCTTGCCTACCCCTCCCAGATCTCTTTTCCAAACAATATTTCCCCTCTCCCTCCTCCCTCTCCCATAGATTCAGCGTTGATCGGTCAGCCGCGCATGTGCGCTCCCGCCCCCTCGCGCACACTCACGCCCCTCACGTGCACGCACGCTCCCGCCCACCTTGCCAGAACAAGTCCAGTGATGGGACGCCCACCCACCTCCCTGCAACTGCTCCAACCCACCAATGAGCGGCACCATCGCTGGCCGATGCAGAGAGGATCGCTTCCAGACGCTATAAATCCCTAACGACGTACAGGGTACGTCGCTGGTCTTTAAAGACCAGTTCATGTATGACGTACCCTGTACGACGTGTGTCATTAAGGGGTTAAGGGCTATTGGTAGTTTATTGTAGGCAAAGGGGTGTTTTTATTTTGGGCGGGCTTTTTTATTTTTATAGGGCTATTAGATAGGGTGTAATTGTTTTTATTTTTTATAATTTAATTTAGTGTTTTTTATTTTTCGTAATTTAGTGTTTATTATTTTTTGTAATTTTAGATTTTTAAATTTTTCTCGTAGTGTTGTTTTTTTTTAAAATTTGTAATTTATATTTTATAATTGGTAGTATTGTTTTATTTGACTAGAATAGTAATGTTAGGTTAATTTATAGTTTAATAACAAGTTTATTTTTATTTCACAGGTAAGTTTTTATTTATTTAAATATAGTTATATTGTAATTTTAATTTAAAGTTAGGGGGTGTTAGGTTTAGGGGTTAATAGTTTAGTGTTTTGCGATATGGGGGGGCGGTGGTTTAGGGGTTAATATGTTTATTTAGTTGTGTAGATGTTGGAGGCCGGATGTTTAGTGGTTAATAGGTTTATTTAGTTGAGGAGATGTGTGTCAGCCAAGTGGGTGGGTGGCAGATTAGGGGGTTAATAAGTTTAATATAGTGTTTGTGATGTGGGAGGGTGGCGGTTTAGGGGTTAATAGGTAGTTTATGGGTGTTAGTGTACTTTGTAACATTTTAGTTATGAGTTTTGGGAAACATTTTTGTTACACAAAACTCATAACTGATGCTCATCTTCAGTTTAGGAGCTATATAGCCCAAATAAGAAATAACTAGAACAAATGGACTTGAATGGGGAGCACCTAAAATCCCCAATGGGATTAAATTATATAGTGCAGGCGTTTGAACAATCTCTTATTGGTACAAATCTTTATTCACTAGGTTTGGACAAATATTCATAGTTAAACTTAAAGAGTATCTTGCTAAATTCTCCCTGATTACATCAGAGCAGGATATTGTAAAGAGTATAAGGCTATTAGAAACTGCTACAACTAGCATAAATTGGAGGTAATCTCAAATTAAAATTCTTAATTATTATTTCACACCCTACAGCAGAGCTTTCCAAACTTTTTATGTTGGTGAGTGACACACTTTTTAGACCTACATCATTTCACAACACAGTAATTCAGTTGTACTAGCAAACAGGAGGTTAAACTAACTTGTTTTAAGAGATAAGGACACATACATAAATTACATAATAACTAAATGTATTTACAAGTAACAGTTTAATAACACCCATAGCTACTTACTATTTTATTGGGATGTATGAGGTTGATGGGATGAACACAGTTTCTGAATATCTGGTGGAAAATTAGATAAAGACACTCACATTTCATCATCAAGCATTTTTAAGCTTCCATTTCCTATCCATATATCAAGAGCAGGAGCAGCAGTGCACTACTGGGAGCTAGCTGCAAAAAAAAAAAAAACACTTTGACTTCTGACTTCAGCTCAGCGTTTTAGCTGCCGCCCTCAGAGCTCTGCGAGTCCGACTGACTACTTCCCGCGCTGTAAACACACTGCTATCCCACTCACTGACTACACATGCAGTCACCAAAGTGGCCAATGGGAATAGTTTCAGTTCCCACTGAGCTGCGCCAATAGGTTAAGATGATCTGTGACCCACTAGGTATCAATCACATGTCAACCATGTGATATGCGTAGCAGGCAGGCGGAAAGTCGGAAACCAAAAAAAATATAAATTAAAAAAAATGTGTGCTGAAGCAGTGACACACCTACACACTGCCCCTGACACACTAATGTGTCACAACACACAGTTTGGAAAGAACTGCCCTACAGAATATATAAACCGTCTAAAAATAAGCAACTTAGTGTTATAAAAGAATGGAATTTGCCGATATTGTTTATTGAATGTGGTATTGCCCTAAAATCAGGCAATATTGGAATAAAGTAACTGATGGCTAAACAAATATTTAGACAATAAAATACTTTTTACATGCTTTTAGGTCCTTGTTCTATATACGGGAAGGTGTAATATCGGAGAACAACCTCTGATAAATCTTACTACACTGGCTGTTAGGAATCAAATATTAAGAGAATGGAAATCTCCAAATATAACTAGCATGGCAGAATTAATTAGTACACTAAATCAACAGATGGCAATAGAAAAGCATGATATGAGACCAGTACCTGATTTACAGTTAAAGGGACAGTATACACTCATTTTCATATAACTGCATGTAATAGACACTACTATAAAGAATAAGATGCACAGATACTGATATAAAAATCCAGTATAAAACTGTTTAAAAACTTACTTCGAAGCTCTCAGTTCAGCGCTGTTGAAAAGGTAGCTGGAAAGCCAACTGCAAGTGGGAAATAAAACACTCCCCCCATCCCCCTTCTTTTACATATGAAAAGACCCTTTGCACAAACAGGAGTAAGCTGGAGAAGGCAGCTGACGGTATTCTCATAAAACTTTGGGGCTTGGTTAGGAGTCTGAAAATCAGAGCAATGTTATTTAAAAATAAGCAAAACTATATTTTTTTTAAAAAACAAAAAACTTTATGGGCTATATAAATAGATCTTCTACAAAACATTTATGCAAAGAAACAATGAGTGTATAATGTTCCTTTAAGAGCTTTTTTTGCGAAGTAGAAAAAAATCATTATAGCTTGACAGCCACCACTCCAGTTACAGTTTATAGACTCCTTTAGAAAGGCTGAAGCATTCATATTACTTGTATTAGAGAGTGGATAGATATAGATCGGATGGTCGTTCAGTAGATCATAAATGGTAGGATCCCAGTGAGAGAATAGACGTTGCCCCATGGTTAGAGATATTTTCCCTCCTTTTTTTTTTTTTTTTTTTTTTTGTCATAGTACAGGTCGTTGTAAGCTTTAAAGAGTATTATGCGGTGACTATCAAGTATGTGATGACAATTTATACTATACTTAAGATAAAAATGTTTATGGTATTGATCGAATTAAGTATGCACACCTTAATGGAGAAAATGGAAGGAAAGGTATCGGGAAGGTAGAGAAAGTGAAGATTTCTGTTATTTAGACAGTATTGTTATAGGCCCAAGATTTAATATATCTCATGTTTGCGTCTGATATTTATTGTATAGTCCCATATGAAAATAATCAGACGGAGCGGCTTCACCTGAATTATGTAATATTTTATTTTTTTACTGTTTTTGTTTTTATGTGCTTTTTGCTTTTTTGTTTATGATTCAAGGAGAATCACAAACAATAAAAAGAAAGAAAAAAAAGAAAAGAATTATATATTTAATATTTTTTTCTATGTGAAGAACATTGAAATGAAGAATTAGTTATCTTAACCCCTTAACGACCAGCGTCGTACCCTGTACGGTGCTGGTCATTTAGCCATTAAGCCCTTGCTGTCACAAGTAGGGCAGTGCAAAAATAACAGGGCAGAATATCACTAATGCAGAGAGAGACACTCTGTGTCCCTCTCTGCATTCTTTTTTGGTGGTTCCATATGTTGGTGGTGTGGAAGGGTGAGGTGGGTGGGTGGCCCATTGCTGGAGGATGGTGGGAGGGAGGGGGCAGGAGCGGGTGGGACCGATAAACTGCAGAAAATAATTTTCACAGCTAGAGGGAGGGAAGGAGGGTGAGAGAGGGAGGGAGAGATCCAGTACCTACAAAAAAATGTTGGGGGGGGGGCTACAGAACATCACTTGGAGAGGGAAGTGGTAGGGTGATGAGGAGGTAAGGGAGACCTCTACACTACAAAAAAAAAAACTTTTTTTATTAAATAATAAATGAAAAAATTGAAAAATATATATGAACTGGGTACTGGCAGACAGTTGTCAGTACCTAAGATGGCGGATACTAGTAAGAGGGGGGAGGGTAAGAGAGCTGTTAGGGGGGATCAGGGAGGTGGAAGGGTAAGGGGGTATCCTATACTGCAGATTTTAAAAAAAGCCTTAAAATGTAACATTAGCAGACTGTCTGCCAGTACTTAAGATGGTGGTGATTAGTGGGGGGTGAGGGAGGGAAGAGAGATTTTTAAGAGGGATCATGTAGTGATCAGGGGATGGGAGGTGTCAGGTGGGAGGGTAATCTCTACACTAAACTCAAACTTAACCTAACAAACTGCCTGATTAACCCCTTCACTGCTGGGAATTTCAGAAGTGCGGTGTTCAACTGCAATTAGCAGCATTCTAATTACCAAAAACAATGGCAAAACCATGTATGTCTGCTATTTCTGAACAAAGGGGATCCCAGAGAAGCTTTTACAATAATTTGTATCATAACTGCACAAGCAGTATGTAAATAATTTCAGTGAGAAACCGAAAGTTTGTGAAAACATTAATGTTTTTTTTTTATTGGCGATGAAATGGTGGCATGGACTATACCATAATAGATCTAGATCAATACCTTCAGTTGTCTACATATATATATATATATATATATATATATATATATATATATATATATATATACTGTATATATATATATATATATATATATATATATATATATATATATATATATATATATATATATATATATAGATATATATACAGGGAGTGCAGAATTATTAGGCAAATGAGTATTTTGACCACATCATCCTCTTTATGCATGTTGTCTTACTCCAAGCTGTATAGGCTCGAAAGCCTACTACCAATTAAGCATATTAGGTGATGTGCATCTCTGTAATGAGAAGGGGTGTGGTCTAATGACATCAACACCCTATATCAGGTGTGCATAATTATTAGGCAACTTCCTTTCCTTTGGCAAAATGGGTCAAAAGAAGGACTTGACAGGCTCAGAAAAGTCAAAAATAGTGAGATATCTTGCAGAGGGATGCAGCACTCTTAAAATTGCAAAGCTTCTGAATCGTGATCATCGAACAATCAAGCGTTTCATTCAAAATAGTCAGCAGGGTCGCAAGAAGCGTGTGGAAAAACCAAGGCGCAAAATAACTGCCCATGAACTAAGAAAAGTCAAGCATGCAGCTGCCAAGATGCCACTTGCCACCAGTTTGGCCATATTTCAGAGCTGCAACATCACTGGAGTGCCCAAAAGCACAAGGTGTGCAATACTCAGAGACATGGCCAAGGTAAGAAAGGCTGAAAGACGACCACCACTGAACAAGACACACAAGCTGAAACGTCAAGACTGGGCCAAGAAATATCTCAAGACTGATTTTTCTAAGGTTTTATGGACTGATGAAATGAGAGTGAGTCTTGATGGGCCAGATGGATGGGCCCGTGGCTGGATTGGTAAAGGGCAGAGAGCTCCAGTCCGACTCAGACGCCAGCAAGGTGGAGGTGGAGTACTGGTTTGGGCTGGTATCATCAAAGATGAGCTTGTGGGGCCTTTTCGGGTTGAGGATGGAGTCAAGCTCAACTCCCAGTCCTACTGCCAGTTTCTGGAAGACACCTTCTTCAAGCAGTGGTACAGGAAGAAGTCTGCATCCTTCAAGAAAAACATGATTTTCATGCAGGACAATGCTCCATCACACGCGTCCAAGTACTACACAGCGTGGCTGGCAAGAAAGGGTATAAAAGAAGAAAATCTAATGACATGGCCTCCTTGTTCACCTGATCTGAACCCCATTGAGAACCTGTGGTCCATCATCAAATGTGAGATTTACAAGGAGGGAAAACAGTACACCTCTCTGAACAGTGTCTGGGAGGCTGTGGTTGCTGCTGCACGCAATGTTGATGGTGAACAGATCAAAACACTGACAGAATCCATGGATGGCAGGCTTTTGAGTGTCCTTGCAAAGAAAGGTGGCTATATTGGTCACTGATTTGTTTTTGTTTTGTTTCTGAATGTCAGAAATGTATATTTGTGAATGTTGAGATGTTATATTGGTTTCACTGGTAAAAATAAATAATTGAAATGGGTATATATTTGTTTTTGTTAAGTTGCCTAATAATTATGCACAGTAATAGTCACCTGCACACACAGATATCCCCCTAAAATAGCTAAAACTAAAAACAAACTAAAAACTACTTCCAAAAATATTCAGCTTTGATATTAATGAGTTTTTTGGGTTCATTGAGAACATGGTTGTTGTTCAATAATAAAATGAATCCTCAAAAATACAACTTGCCTAATAATTCTGCACTCCCTGTATATATATATATATAAAGGCTCTTTCTGTTTAAATGGAGTGATAGCAAATATGCTTAAAATGCTTTGGTCTTTTTAGTAAGTTTTTTTCTTAAATTCCCGGTCCTTAAGGGGATAAGACGTAGTAGTTAATAAAAGTAATTATGTAGTTAATAAAATGTAAAGAAAATATTAATAATGACAATAAAAATTATTAATAATAATTGTAGTTACTGTATGTGTATATATATATATATATTTATTTAGAATTTTCAGAATAAACACATATTGTGTATTTCTGTGCCTTAGTGTGTGTTAGTATAGTCCTGTTTAACACTATTCTGGGTGTATGTTAGATAAGGTGATTTTATAACCATATAACTTAAATTATACTTTTATTTTTTCCTGTCTCTATATATTTAACTTTCTGCTGTCTCTTTTTCTTGGCTTTCACTCTGTTTTCTCTTTTTGTTTGATTCTTATCATTACATTCCAGTTCTAATTTTTATTATTGCACACACTAAGAGAAACACTCTTAAAACACATTATGCTTGTATTCACTGTATTTCGATCATACATAGATTTAATTATGTTATTTTATATGTGGTCTTTCAGCGCTCCATTGCTGGTCTCTGCCATACCCTGATTTATTCAAAGTTCTGCAAAGCACTGTTGTGGTATCTGCTTTAGGACTCCTAGTCCAAATCCTGAGGTGAGGTTACTCCTGTTTTCTATTATATTTATTTTCTTTTTATCCCTTTTCTATGATTCTTTCTCATAAGAGATCAACCTTCTATTACGTCCTTATGTTAACTAGCATAACCTTAATAATAACACACAACACCACGTATGGGAGAAAGACCGGTCACAGTCGCATTTATTAAAACAAACACCTTAATCACGGCTAATATGCCAATATTAGGAAACTCTTTAATGAATACATTAGAACTTGTATCAAGTTCATTAACTAGTGGCGGCATCTATTTACTAACCTAACCCCTACTGCCATTCGATGTCTGCAGTGCGGCCCTGGATTTAAAGGGGTAGATCACCTAAACCTACTTACGCCAGGAGTACTAGTCCCTACCAATTAGCACCTTATTGCCCCCACATCTTCTTCCAGGGATGGGTGGGTGGGGAAAGCTCCCTTGAAGTCTGGATGCACGAACAAAGAGGCCAGATTCCACTGCAACAAGAACCTATAAAGGTAAGCAGAAACACCCGTACCCACACTTGCAACAATGTAACAAACCTAGAAAACGCCAGACTTCAAGTAAATTATCCCTTAATTTTGTTACAGGCCCACTAGAGGGCCCTTCACTGCCATAAGAGATAAACCTCCTATTAGGTCCTTATGTTAACTAGCATAACCTTAATAATAACACACAACACCATTCTTGGGAGAAAGACCAGTCATGGTCTTGTTTATGAAAACAATAAACACCTTAATTACGGCTAATATGCAAATATTAGGCAACACTTTAATGAATACATTAGAACTTGTATCAAGTTAATTAGCTAGTGGCGGCATCTATCTACTAACCTAACCCCTACTGCCATTCAATGTCTGCAGTGTGGCACGGATTGCTTGCGTTTTAAATGGCAGAGAGAGTGAGTTGTAATTATTAGAGCTGTTTGGCCTACGATTCGTACGGGGGAGTAACTCCTAGGTCAGCACCTAGCAGGGGTCACCTCCCCCATCCTAGGGCATCACTCTTTTTTCTCTCCCTGCCCGCTCCCAGGGCCCTGACTGACCGCAACAAGAGGAAAGGACAAACTACTCTTGCCGCCACATTAACCAACTAGGCTCCAGTGAAATACAATTTATATATATATATATATATATATATATATATATATATATATATATATATATATATATATATAACATCTAACAACACACAAGACAATAACTTAAAACAGGATTCTGTAGGAATCTTTTTTTTTTTTATAACTGTTATAAGACAGTAAGTGGAAGCGCTGATATGAAAAAGTATATATTATGTCAATCCATGTCCAGCAAACTTTCGTGCAGCCCAGTATGGTCATCAATTTTCCATGCTCACTAAAACACAGTATAACATATTGTTAGTTTTGCATGCAAAGTGAGGTGTTTATCAAAAGGCCGTTACTAAATAGTAAAAGGAATACATACTGCATGGGGAATAACAGTTAGTAGAAAGGTGAGAACATGAAGCGCTTGGAACTAATTTTGCACATTTATATATATATATATGTTGATCAAGACAACAAGCACCAAGAGAACATCTAAGTAAACAGATATATATACACAATATGGGCCAGTTATCTAAGAAAAAAATAATGAAAAAAAGAGCGCCCAAACGCATCTAAGTGCAGACAGTCTGTACAATTTTTATTACACAATAAACATATATCTCACATAAGAAACACACTCACAATTTAAAAGATTAAAACAAACGATGTATAATGTCACCCAGTGGGTTCTCCTTTCCTTCCGCTCCGATAGCGTTGCCTGTGACATCAGTAACAATGCTATCTGTGGGTGTGTTGAGTTCTGACCAATCCGGTGGCAACTTCCGTAAGTCACTTCTCCGCTATTGGTTAGTTTGTGCTGGTTGTAGTAATCCTTCTCCCAATAGAGCGATATGTCTCTTTCACACCGGGAAAGATTATGCTAGACCATACAATGGCATGCTATCACATAATACATAGAATCCTCAGCCCGCTAAGTGTAATCCAAACATAAGATATACACAACAAATGCGGCCTCACTGGATATGTATAAATAAAACTGTTAAGAGCAATATTAGTGCCCCCTCACTCATGCTCTTAATAGTTTTATTTATACATATCCAGTGAGGCCGCATTTGTTGTATGTATATATATATATACATATATATATATATATATAAGCAAATTGTGGTCACCAAGCACTCTCGTTATACATATAATGCCTAGGTGCAGTGCATAGAAATAATATAAACAGAAGCAGAGACCGCACTCATAGGTCTTATATTTCACCACTGATGTGGACTTTATTCAATCTGTAACGTTTCGGGGTTTCCCCCTTTGTCAAACATAACAAATAACATAGTGCAAGTCCTTTATATACATACATAAAACCCCTCTTACCCCAGGTGCAAACCATCCAGCTCTGCCTACGGCGGGCTTCCGGCAGCGTTCACTCCGCGCAACTGCGCATGCGCGAGGCAGCACTACGGAACCCCCAGCAGGCCAACTGAAACAAAAAGCGAAATAAAAATTACCGTAACTTAGCAACGGTAATGCTTAGACAAATATAATGGAACAGCGCTGTAAGGATGACCTCTACATAATACAGAGACACCCCATTTCTATTCTTAACATCTCCTCATCAGTAATTTCCACATTAGATATCAACATAACAAATATATGTATAACATAACATTATCGTTAAACATTGGCATTTTAGCCAGTTATCAGAGGAGGAGGTGGGGGGCTGGGTATTGACAGCAATATACTGGCCAGTATTTAATCTGTATAGAGAGACTTTTAAATAAACTCAACATTATCATAATTGGAACAAATATAATTCAGATTGAAAACATGAAGCTAATTCTATTTACAGAATATATAACAGTATTGGAGTAGTCATGTTACTAGATGTGTGGACCTATCAGAATCTAGTATCAATAGACTCCCTTCCTTATCCAGATGTTAATTCACATATTGTTATTAGACATCATTATCACTTTACAGGAAACAGTGTAAATCGAAATTGGTATTCAATCCTTTTGGAGTTAAAGTGTCCAGTGTGTGAATCCATCTGGACTCCTTTCGTAGCAGTAACTTGCCTCTGTCATCACCCCTGGGCAAGGGGGGGACGTGGTCAATGATCACATATCTCAGGTCCTTGACCGTATGTCCATGTTTGGCAAAATGCCTGGCCACTGGCTGTTCCGAGTCTCCATTTTTTATTGCTGTTCTAATGGCCGCCCTGTGATTCGCCATTCGTGTACGCAAATCATCTGTGGTTTTTCCAACGTAAAATCTGCCACAAATACAATGTAACAGATATACGATGAAGACTGTTGTACAGGTCACACGGTGTTTAATTTTGAATCTCTTGTTAGTCCATGGATGTGTGAATTCACTGCACTGTATTAGTGCACTGCATGTTGTGCAGCCCAAGCATTTAAAACATCCAATTTTCTTGCCCTGTCTTAGCCATGTAGAGCTCGTATAGGCCTGAGTCATATCTGGACGCATTAAAATATCCCTTAGAGATTTGCCCCTCCGGTAGCTGATCATTGGGGGTCTAGTTTCTTGCAGAGGTAACGTTTTATCACTTGATATGAACATTGGAAAATCATATCAAGTGATAAAACGTTACCTCTGCAAGAAACTAGACCCCCAATGATCAGCTACCGGAGGGGCAAATCTCTAAGGGATATTTTAATGCGTCCAGATATGACTCAGGCCTATACGAGCTCTACATGGCTAAGACAGGGCAAGAAAATTGGATGTTTTAAATGCTTGGGCTGCACAACATGCAGTGCACTAATACAGTGCAGTGAATTCACACATCCATGGACTAACAAGAGATTCAAAATTAAACACCGTGTGACCTGTACAACAGTCTTCATCGTATATCTGTTACATTGTATTTGTGGCAGATTTTACGTTGGAAAAACCACAGATGATTTGCGTACACGAATGGCGAATCACAGGGCGGCCATTAGAACAGCAATAAAAAATGGAGACTCGGAACAGCCAGTGGCCAGGCATTTTGCCAAACATGGACATACGGTCAAGGACCTGAGATATGTGATCATTGACCACGTCCCCCCCTTGCCCAGGGGTGGTGACAGAGGCAAGTTACTGCTACGAAAGGAGTCCAGATGGATTCACACACTGGACACTTTAACTCCAAAAGGATTGAATACCAATTTCGATTTACACTGTTTCCTGTAAAGTGATAATGATGTCTAATAACAATATGTGAATTAACATCTGGATAAGGAAGGGAGTCTATTGATACTAGATTCTGATAGGTCCACACATCTAGTAACATGACTACTCCAATACTGTTATATATTCTGTAAATAGAATTAGCTTCATGTTTTCAATCTGAATTATATTTGTTCCAATTATGATAATGTTGAGTTTATTTAAAAGTCTCTCTATACAGATTAAATACTGGCCAGTATATTGCTGTCAATACCCAGCCCCCCACCTCCTCCTCTGATAACTGGCTAAAATGCCAATGTTTAACGATAATGTTATGTTATACATATATTTGTTATGTTGATATCTAATGTGGAAATTACTGATGAGGAGATGTTAAGAATAGAAATGGGGTGTCTCTGTATTATGTAGAGGTCATCCTTACAGCGCTGTTCCATTATATTTGTCTAAGCATTACCGTTGCTAAGTTACGGTAATTTTTATTTCGCTTTTTGTTTCAGTTGGCCTGCTGGGGGTTCCGTAGTGCTGCCTCGGGCATGCGCAGTTGCGCGGAGTGAACGCTGCCGGAAGCCCGCCGTAGGCAGAGCTGGATGGTTTGCACCTGGGGTAAGAGGGGTTTTATGTATGTATATAAAGGACTTGCACTATGTTATTTGTTATGTTTGACAAAGGGGGGAAACCCCGAAACGTTACAGATTGAATAAAGTCCACATCAGTGGTGAAATATAAGACCTATGAGTGCGGTCTCTGCTTCTGTTTATATTATTTCTATGCACTGCACCTAGGCATTATATGTATAACGAGAGTGCTTGGTGACCACAATTTGCTTATATATATAATATATATGTATATATATATATACATACAACAAATGCGGCCTCACTGGATATGTATAAATAAAACTATTAAGAGCATGAGTGAGGGGGCACTAATATTGCTCTTAACAGTTTTATTTATACATATCCAGTGAGGCCGCATTTGTTGTGTATATCTTATGTTTGGATTACACTTAGCGGGCTGAGGATTCTATGTATTATGTGATAGCATGCCATTGTATGGTCTAGCATAATCTTTCCCGGTGTGAAAGAGACATATCGCTCTATTGGGAGAAGGATTACTACAACCAGCACAAACTAACCAATAGCGGAGATGACTTACGGAAGTTGCCACCGGATGGTCAGAACTCAACACACCCACAGATAGCATTGTTACTGATGTCACAGGCAACGCTATCGGAGCGGAAGGAAAGGAGAACCCACTGGGTGACATTATACATCGTTTGTTTTAATCTTTTAAATTGTGAGTGTGTTTCTTATGTGAGATATATGTTTATTTGTGTAATAAAAATTGTACAGACTGTCTGCACTTAGATGCGTTTGGGCGCTCTTTTTTCATTATTTTTTTCTTAGATAACTGGCCCATATTGTGTATATATCTGTTTACTTAGATGTTCTCTTGGTGCTTGTTGTCTTGATCAACATATATATATATAAATGTGCAAAATTAGTTCCAAGCGCTTCATGTTCTCACCTTTCTACTAACTGTTATTCCCCATGCAGTATGTATTCCTTTTACTATTTAGTAACGGCCTTTTGATAAACACCTCACTTTGCATGCAAAACTAACAATATGTTATACTGTGTTTTTAGTGAGCATGGAAAATTGATGACCATACTGGGCTGCACGAAAGTTTGCTGGACATGGATTGACATAATATTACTTTTTCATATCAGCGCTTCCATTACTGTCTTATAACAGTTATAAAAAAAAAAAAGATTCCTACAGAATCCTGTTTTAAGTTATTGTCTTGTGTGTGTTAGATGTTATATATATATATATATATATATATATATATAATATATATATATATATATATATATATATAAATTGTATTTCACTGGAGCCTAGTTGGTTAATGTGGCGGCAAGAGTAGTTTGTCCTTTCCTCTTGTTGCGGTCAGTCAGGGCCCTGGGAGGCGGGCAGGGAGAGAAAAAAGAGTGATGCCCTAGGATGGGGGAGGTGACCCCTGCTAGGTGCTGACCTAGGAGTTACTCCCCCGTACGAATCGTAGGCCAAACAGCTCTAATAATTACAACTCACTCTCTCTGCCATTTAAACGCAAGCAATCCGTGCCACACTGCAGACATTGAATGGCAGTAGGGGTTAGGTTAGTAGATAGATGCCGCCACTAGCTAATTAACTTGATACAAGTTCTAATGTATTCATTAAAGTGTTGCCTAATATTTGCATATTAGCCGTAATTAAGGTGTTTTTGTTTTCATAAACAAGACCATGACTGGTCTTTCTCCCAAGAATGGTGTTGTGTGTTATTATTAAGGTTATGCTAGTTAACATAAGGACCTAATAGGAGGTTTATCTCTTATGGCAGTGAAGGGCCCTCTAGTGGGCCTGTAACAAAATTAAGGGATAATTTACTTGAAGTCTGGCGTTTTCTAGGTTTGTTACTTTGTTGCAAGTGTGGGTACGGGTGTTTCTGCTTACCTTTATAGGTTCTTGTTGCAGTGGAATCTGGCCTCTTTGTTCGTGCATCCAGACTTCAAGGGAGCTTTCCCCACCCCACCCATCCCTGGAAGAAGATGTGGGGGCAATAAGGTGCTAATTGGTAGGGACTAGTACTCCTGGCGTAAGTAGGTTTAGGTGATCTACCCCTTTAAATCCAGGGCCGCACTGCAGACATCGAATGGCAGTGGGGTTAGGTTAGTAAATAGATGCCGCCACTAGTTAATGAACTTGATACAAGTTCTAATGTATTCATTAAAGAGTTTCCTAATATTGGCATATTAGCCGTGATTAAGGTGTTTGTTTTAATAAATGCGACTGTGACCGGTCTTTCTCCCATACGTGGTGTTGTGTGTTATTATTAAGGTTATGCTAGTTAACATAAGGACGTAATAGAAGGTTGATCTCTTATGAGAAAGAATCATAGAAAAGGGATAAAAAGAAAATAAATATAATAGAAAACAGGAGTAACCTCACCTCAGGATTTGGACTAGGAGTCCTAAAGCAGATACCACAACAGTGCTTTGCAGAACTTTGAATAAATCAGGGTATGGCAGAGACCAGCAATGGAGCGCTGAAAGACCACATATAAAATAACATAATTAAATCTATGTATGATCGAATACAGTGAATACAAGCATAATGTGTTTTAAGAGTGTTTCTCTTAGTGTGTGCAATAATAAAAATTAGAACTGGAATGTAATGATAAGAATCAAACAAAAAGAGAAAACAGAGTGAAAGCCAAGAAAAAGAGACAGCAGAAAGTTAAATATATAGAGACAGGAAAAAATAAAAGTATAATTTAAGTTATATGGTTATAAAATCACCTTATCTAACATACACACCAGAATAGTGTTAAACAGGACTATACTAACACACACTAAGGCACAGAAATACACAATATGTGTTTATTCTGAAAATTCTAAATAAATATATATATATATATACACATACAGTAACTACAATTATTATTAATAATTTTTATTGTCATTATTAATATTTTCTTTACATTTTATTAACTACATAATTACTTTTATTAACTACTACGTCTTATCCCCTTAAGGACCGGGAATTTAAGAAAAAAACTTACTAAAAAGACCAAAGCATTTTAAGCATATTTGCTATCACTCCATTTAAACAGAAAGAGCCTTTATATTTATTATATATACAGGGAGTGCAGAATTATTAGGCAAGTTGTATTTTTGAGGATTCATTTTATTATTGAACAACAACCATGTTCTCAATGAACCAAAAAAACTCATTAATATCAAAGCTGAATATTTCTGGAAGTAGTTTTTAGTTTGTTTTTAGTTTTAGCTATTTTAGGGGGATATCTGTGTGTGCAGGTGACTATTACTGTGCATAATTATTAGGCAACTTAACAAAACAAATATATACCCATTTCAATTATTTATTTTTACCAGTGAAAACCAATATAACATCTCAACATTCACAAATATACATTTCTGACATTCAGAAACAAAACAAAAACAAATCAGTGACCAATATAGCCACCTTTCTTTGCAAGGACACTCAAAAGCCTGCCATCCATGGATTCTGTCAGTGTTTTGATCTGTTCACCATCAACATTGCGTGCAGCAGCAACCACAGCCTCCCAGACACTGTTCAGAGAGGTGTACTGTTTTCCCTCCTTGTAAATCTCACATTTGATGATGGACCACA
Organism: Bombina bombina; assembly: GCF_027579735.1. NCBI lineage: Eukaryota > Metazoa > Chordata > Amphibia > Anura > Bombinatoridae > Bombina > Bombina bombina. The sequence goes on along the minus strand of NC_069504.1, from coordinate 221,328,285 downwards.
GGTTCTCAATGGGGTTCAGATCAGGTGAACAAGGAGGCCATGTCATTAGATTTTCTTCTTTTATACCCTTTCTTGCCAGCCACGCTGTGTAGTACTTGGACGCGTGTGATGGAGCATTGTCCTGCATGAAAATCATGTTTTTCTTGAAGGATGCAGACTTCTTCCTGTACCACTGCTTGAAGAAGGTGTCTTCCAGAAACTGGCAGTAGGACTGGGAGTTGAGCTTGACTCCATCCTCAACCCGAAAAGGCCCCACAAGCTCATCTTTGATGATACCAGCCCAAACCAGTACTCCACCTCCACCTTGCTGGCGTCTGAGTCGGACTGGAGCTCTCTGCCCTTTACCAATCCAGCCACGGGCCCATCCATCTGGCCCATCAAGACTCACTCTCATTTCATCAGTCCATAAAACCTTAGAAAAATCAGTCTTGAGATATTTCTTGGCCCAGTCTTGACGTTTCAGCTTGTGTGTCTTGTTCAGTGGTGGTCGTCTTTCAGCCTTTCTTACCTTGGCCATGTCTCTGAGTATTGCACACCTTGTGCTTTTGGGCACTCCAGTGATGTTGCAGCTCTGAAATATGGCCAAACTGGTGGCAAGTGGCATCTTGGCAGCTGCATGCTTGACTTTTCTTAGTTCATGGGCAGTTATTTTGCGCCTTGGTTTTTCCACACGCTTCTTGCGACCCTGCTGACTATTTTGAATGAAACGCTTGATTGTTCGATGATCACGATTCAGAAGCTTTGCAATTTTAAGAGTGCTGCATCCCTCTGCAAGATATCTCACTATTTTTGACTTTTCTGAGCCTGTCAAGTCCTTCTTTTGACCCATTTTGCCAAAGGAAAGGAAGTTGCCTAATATTATGCACACCTGATATAGGGTGTTGATGTCATTAGACCACACCCCTTCTCATTACAGAGATGCACATCACCTAATATGCTTAATTGGTAGTAGGCTTTCGAGCCTATACAGCTTGGAGTAAGACAACATGCATAAAGAGGATGATGTGGTCAAAATACTCATTTGCCTAATAATTCTGCACTCCCTGTATATATATATCTATATATATATATATATAATAATATATATATATATATATATTATATATATATATATATATATATATATATATATATATATATATATATATATATATATATATATATATATGTAGACAACTGAAGGTATTGATCTAGATCTATTATGGTATAGTCCATGCCACCATTTCATCGCCAATAAAAAAAAAACATTAATGTTTTCACAAACTTTCGGTTTCTCACTGAAATTATTTACATACTGCTTGTGCAGTTATGATACAAATTATTGTAAAAGCTTCTCTGGGATCCCCTTTGTTCAGAAATAGCAATACATGGTTTTGCCATTGTTTTTGGTAATTAGAATGCTGCTAATTGCAGTTGAACACCGCACTTCTGAAATTCCCAGCAGTGAAGGGGTTAATCAGGCAGTTTGTTAGGTTAAGTTTGAGTTTAGTGTAGAGATTACCCTCCCACCTGACACCTCCCATCCCCTGATCACTACATGATCCCTCTTAAAAATCTCTCTTCCCTCCCTCACCCCCCACTAATCACCACCATCTTAAGTACTGGCAGACAGTCTGCTAATGTTACATTTTAAGGCTTTTTTTAAAATCTGCAGTATAGGATACCCCCTTACCCTTCCACCTCCCTGATCCCCCTAACAGCTCTCTTACCTCCCCCCTCTTACTAGTATCCGCCATCTTAGGTACTGACAACTGTCTGCCAGTACCCAGTTCATATATATTTTTCAATTTTTTCATTTATTATTTAATAAAAAAAGTTTTTTTTTTGTAGTGTAGAGGTCTCCCTTACCTCTCATCACCTACCACTTCCCTCTCCAAGTGATGTTCTGTAGCCCCCCCCCAACATTTTTTTGTAGGTACTGGATCTCTCCCTCCCTCTCTCACCCTCCTTCCCTCCCTCTAGCTGTGAAAATTATTTTCTGCAGTTTATCGGTCCCACCCGCTCCTGCCCCCTCCCTCCCACCAACCTCCAGCAATGGGCCACCCACCCACCTCACCCTTCCACACCACCAACATATGGAACCACCAAAAAAGAATGCAGAGAGGGACACAGAGTGTCTCTCTCTGCATTAGTGATATTCTGCCCTGTTATTTTTGCACTGCCCTACTTGTGACAGCAAGGGCTTAATGGCTAAATGACCAGCACCGTACAGGGTACGACGCTGGTCGTTAAGGGGTTAAGATAACTAATTCTTCATTTCAATGTTCTTCACATAGAAAAAAATATTAATATATATAATTCTTTTCTTTTTTTTCTTTCTTTTTATTGTTTGTGATTCTCCTTGAATCATAACAAAAAAAGCAAAAAGCACATAAAAACAAAAACAGTAAAAAAATAAAATATTACATAATTCAGGTGAAGCCGCTCCGTCTGATTATTTTCATATGGGACTATACAATAAATATCAGACGCAAACATGAGATATATTAAATCTTGGGCCTATAACAATACTGTCTAAATAACAGAAATCTTCACTTTCTCTACCTTCCCGATACCTTTCCTTCCATTTTCTCCATTAAGGTGTGCATACTTAATTCGATCAATACCATAAACATTTTTATCTTAAGTATAGTATAAATTGTCATCACATACTTGATAGTCACCGCATAATACTCTTTAAAGCTTACAACGACCTGTACTATGACAAAAAAAAAAAAAAAAAAAAAAAGGGGGGAAATATCTCTAACCATGGGGCAACGTCTATTCTCTCACTGGGATCCTACCATTTATGATCTACTGAACGACCATCCGATCTATATCTATCCACTCTCTAATACAAGTAATATGAATGCTTCAGCCTTTCTAAAGGAGTCTATAAACTGTAACTGGTGTGGTGGCTGTCAAGCTATAATGATTTTTTTCTACTTCGCAAAAAAAGCTCTTAAAGGAACATTATACACTCATTGTTTCTTTGCATAAATGTTTTGTAGAAGATCTATTTATATAGCCCATAAGTTTTTTGTTTTTTAAAAAAAATATAGTTTTGCTTATTTTTAAATAACATTGCTCTGATTTTCAGACTCCTAACCAAGCCCCAAAGTTTTATGAGAATACCGTCAGCTGCCTTCTCCAGCTTACTCCTGTTTGTGCAAAGGGTCTTTTCATATGTAAAAGAAGGGGGATGGGGGGAGTGTTTTATTTCCACTTGCAGTTGGCTTTCCAGCTACCTTTTCAACAGCGCTGAACTGAGAGCTTCGAAGTAAGTTTTTAAACAGTTTTATACTGGATTTTTATATCAGTATCTGTGCATCTTATTCTTTATAGTAGTGTCTATTACATGCAGTTATATGAAAATGAGTGTATACTGTCCCTTTAACTGTAAATCAGGTACTGGTCTCATATCATGCTTTTCTATTGCCATCTGTTGATTTAGTGTACTAATTAATTCTGCCATGCTAGTTATATTTGGAGATTTCCATTCTCTTAATATTTGATTCCTAACAGCCAGTGTAGTAAGATTTATCAGAGGTTGTTCTCCGATATTACACCTTCCCGTATATAGAACAAGGACCTAAAAGCATGTAAAAAGTATTTTATTGTCTAAATATTTGTTTAGCCATCAGTTACTTTATTCCAATATTGCCTGATTTTAGGGCAATACCACATTCAATAAACAATATCGGCAAATTCCATTCTTTTTATAACACTAAGTTGCTTATTTTTAGACGGTTTATATATTCTGTAGGGCAGTTCTTTCCAAACTGTGTGTTGTGACACATTAGTGTGTCAGGGGCAGTGTGTAGGTGTGTCACTGCTTCAGCACACATTTTTTTTAATTTATATTTTTTTTGGTTTCCGACTTTCCGCCTGCCTGCTACGCATATCACATGGTTGACATGTGATTGATACCTAGTGGGTCACAGATCATCTTAACCTATTGGCGCAGCTCAGTGGGAACTGAAACTATTCCCATTGGCCACTTTGGTGACTGCATGTGTAGTCAGTGAGTGGGATAGCAGTGTGTTTACAGCGCGGGAAGTAGTCAGTCGGACTCGCAGAGCTCTGAGGGCGGCAGCTAAAACGCTGAGCTGAAGTCAGAAGTCAAAGTGTTTTTTTTTTTTTTGCAGCTAGCTCCCAGTAGTGCACTGCTGCTCCTGCTCTTGATATATGGATAGGAAATGGAAGCTTAAAAATGCTTGATGATGAAATGTGAGTGTCTTTATCTAATTTTCCACCAGATATTCAGAAACTGTGTTCATCCCATCAACCTCATACATCCCAATAAATAGTAAGTAGCTATGGGTGTTATTAAACTGTTACTTGTAAATACATTTAGTTATTATGTAATTTATGTATGTGTCCTTATCTCTTAAAACAAGTTAGTTTAACCTCCTGTTTGTTGCTAGTACAACTGTTACTGTGTTGTGAAATGATGTAGGTCTAAAAAGTGTGTCACTCACCAACATAAAAAGTTTGGAAAGCTCTGCTGTAGGGTGTGAAATAATAATTAAGAATTTTAATTTGAGATTACCTCCAATTTATGCTAGTTGTAGCAGTTTCTAATAGCCTTATACTCTTTACAATATCCTGCTCTGATGTAATCAGGGAGAATTTAGCAAGATACTCTTTAAGTTTAACTATGAATATTTGTCCAAACCTAGTGAATAAAGATTTGTACCAATAAGAGATTGTTCAAACGCCTGCACTATATAATTTAATCCCATTGGGGATTTTAGGTGCTCCCCATTCAAGTCCATTTGTTCTAGTTATTTCTTATTTGGGCTATATAGCTCCTAAACTGAAGATGAGCATCAGTTATGAGTTTTGTGTAACAAAAATGTTTCCCAAAACTCATAACTAAAATGTTACAAAGTACACTAACACCATAAACTACCTATTAACCCCTAAACCGCCACCCTCCCACATCACAAACACTATATTAAACTTATTAACCCCCTAATCTGCCACCCACCCACTTGGCTGACACACATCTCCTCAACTAAATAAACCTATTAACCACTAAACATCCGGCCTCCAACATCTACACAACTAAATAAACATATTAACCCCTAAACCACCGCCCCCCCATATCGCAAAACACTAAACTATTAACCCCTAAACCTAACCCCCTAACTTTAAATTAAAATTACAATTATAACTATATTTAAATAAATAAAAACTTACCTGTGAAATAAAAATAAACTTGTTATTAAACTATAAATTAACCTAACATTACTATTCTAGTCAAATAAAACAATACTACCAATTATAAAATATAAATTACAAATTTTAAAAAAAAACAACACTACGAGAAAAATTTAAAAATCTAAAATTACAAAAAATAATAAACACTAAATTACGAAAAATAAAAAACTAACTACAAATTAAATTAAATTATAAAAAATAAAAACAATTACACCCTATCTAATAGCCCTATAAAAATAAAAAAGCCCGCCCAAAATAAAAACACCCCTTTGCCTACAATAAACTACCAATAGCCCTTAACCCCTTAATGACACACGTCGTACAGGGTACGTCATACATGAACTGGTCTTTAAAGACCAGCGACGTACCCTGTACGTCGTTAGGGATTTATAGCGTCTGGAAGCGATCCTCTCTGCATCGGCCAGCGATGGTGCCGCTCATTGGTGGGTTGGAGCAGTTGCAGGGAGGTGGGTGGGCGTCCCATCACTGGACTTGTTCTGGCAAGGTGGGCGGGAGCGTGCGTGCACGTGAGGGGCGTGAGTGTGCGCGAGGGGGCGGGGCGCACATGCGCGGCTGACCGATCAACGCTGAATCTATGGGAGAGGGAGGAGGGAGAGGGGAAATATTGTTTGGAAAGAGATCTGGGAGGGGTAGGCAAGCACATTTTAAATAATTTCAGTGAGAAACCTAAAGTTAGTGAAAAGGTGAACAATTATTATTTTTTTTATCGCATTTGGCGGTAAAATGGGGGCATGAAATATACCAAAATGGGCTTAGATCAATACTTTGGGTTGTCTACTACACTAAAGTAAACTTAAAATTAACCCTACAAGCTCCCTTCAAGCTACCTAATTAACCCCTTTCACTGCTGGGCATAATACAAGTGTGGTGCACAGCGGCATTTACGGCTTTCTTATTACCAAAAAGCAACATTAAAGCCATATATGTCTGCTATTTCTGAAGAAAGGGGATCCCAGAGAAGTATTTACAACCATTTGTGCCATAATTGCACAATCTGTTTGTAAATAATTTCAGTGAGAAACCTAAAGTTTGTGAAAAGGTTTGTGAAAAAGTTAGCGATTTTTTTTTCATTTGATCGCATTTGGCGGTGAAATAGTGGCATGAATTATACTAAAATGGATCTAGGTCAATACTTTGGGTTGTCTACTAAAACCAATATATAAACACATGTAAAGGGATATTCAGGGATTCCTGACAGATATCAGTATTACAACGTAACTGTCGCTAATTTAAAAAATAAAAAAAAAATGGTTTGGAAATAAAGTGCTACTTGTATTTGCCTATAACTTGCAAAAAGAGTAAAGAACATGTAAACATTGGGTATTTCTAAGCTCAGGACAAAATGTAGAAGCTATTTAGCATAATTGTTTTTTGGTGGTTGTAGATGTATAACAGATTTTGTGGGTCAGAGTTAGAAAAGGTGCGTTTTTTTTATTTTTTCATCATATTTTATATAGTAAATTATAAGATATGATGAAAATAATGGTCTCTTTAAAAAGCCCATTTAATGGCTAGAAAAATGGTATATAATGTGTGGGTACAGTAAATGAGTAAGAGGAACATTACAGCTAAACACAAACACCGCAGAAATGTAAAAAATAACCCTGGTCCTTAAAGGGACACTCAGGTTAAATTAAATTTTCATGATTCAGACAGCAGGTAATTTCAAACAACTTTCCAATTTACTTCCATTAAAAAAAATGTGCACAGTCTTTTATATTTACAATTTTTGAGTCACCAGATCCTACTGAGCATGTGCAAGAATTCACAGACTATACGTATATGCATTTGTGATTGGTGATTGCTATCACATGGTACAAGGGGAGTGGAAATATACATTACTTTGAAATTTGTTATAAACAAATCTACTACTCATTTGAAGTTCAGACTAAGTGCTATTAGATTGTCTTGTTATCTTGCATTTGTTGATTATGCAAATCTAATGTGTTGACTGGTCCTTTAAGGGAAAGAAATTTAAAAATGGCTTTGTCCTTAAGAGGTTAAAAGGGTTCAAAACAGCCAATAGGATGAGTGCTACTGAAATCCTATTGGCTGTTTTGAACCCTTTTAACCTCTTAAGGACAAAGCCATTTTTAAATTTCTTTCCCTTAAAGGACCAGTCAACACATTAGATTTGCATAATCAACAAATGCAAGATAACAAGACAATCTAATAGCACTTAGTCTGAACTTCAAATGAGTAGTAGATTTGTTTATAACAAATTTCAAAGTAATGTATATTTCCACTCCCCTTGTACCATGTGATAGCAATCAGCCAATCACAAATGCATATACGTATAGTCTGTGAATTCTTGCACATGCTCAGTAGGATCTGGTGACTCAAAAATTGTAAATATAAAAGACTGTGCACATTTTTTTTAATGGAAGTAAATTGGAAAGTTGTTTGAAATTACCTGCTGTATCTGAATCATGAAAATTTAATTTAACCTGAGTGTCCCTTTAAGGACCAGGGTTATTTTTTACATTTCTGCGGTGTTTGTGTTTAGCTGTAATGTTCCTCTTACTCATTTACTGTACCCACACATTATATACCATTTTTCTAGCCATTAAATGGGCTTTTTAAGAGACCATTATTTTCATCATATCTTATAATTTACTATATAAAATATGATGAAAAAATAGAAAAAAAACGCACCTTTTCTAACTCTGACCCACAAAATCTGTTATACATCTACAACCACCAAAAAACAATTATGCTAAATAGCTTCTACATTTTGTCCTGAGCTTAGAAATACCCAATGTTTACATGTTCTTTACTCTTTTTGCAAGTTATAGGGCAAATACAAGTAGCACTTTATTTCCAAACCATTTTTTTTTTATTTTTTAAATTAGCGACAGTTACGTTGTAATACTGATATCTGTCAGGAATCCCTGAATATCCCTTTACATGTGTTTATATATTGGTTTTAGTAGACAACCCAAAGTATTGACCTAGATCCATTTTAGTATAATTCATGCCACTATTTCACCGCCAAATGCGATCAAATGAAAAAAAAATCGCTAACTTTTTCACAAACCTTTTCACAAAACTTTAGGTTTCTCACTGAAATTATTTACAAACAGATTGTGCATTATGGCACAAATGGTTGTAAATACTTCTCTGGGATCCCCTTTCTTCAGAAATAGCAGACATATATGGCTTTAATGTTGCTTTTTGGTAATAAGAAAGCCGGTAAATGCCGCTGTGCACCACACTTGTATTATGCCCAGCAGTGAAAGGGGTTAATTAGGTAGCTTGAAGGGAGCTTGTAGGGTTAATTTTAAGTTTACTTTAGTGTAGTAGACAACCCAAAGTATTGATCTAAGCCCATTTTGGTATATTTCATGCCCCCATTTTACCGCCAAATGCGATAAAAAAATAATAATTGTTCACCTTTTCACTAACTTTAGGTTTCTCACTGAAATTATTTAAAATGTGCTTGCCTACCCTCCCAGATCTCTTTTCCAAACAATATTTCCCCTCTCCCTCCTCCCTCTCCCATAGATTCAGCGTTGATCGGTCAGCCGCGCATGTGCGCTCCCGCCCCCTCGCGCACACTCACGCCCCTCACGTGCACGCACGCTCCCGCCCACCTTGCCAGAACAAGTCCAGTGATGGGACGCCCACCCACCTCCCTGCAACTGCTCCAACCCACCAATGAGCGGCACCATCGCTGGCCGATGCAGAGAGGATCGCTTCCAGACGCTATAAATCCCTAACGACGTACAGGGTACGTCGCTGGTCTTTAAAGACCAGTTCATGTATGACGTACCCTGTACGACGTGTGTCATTAAGGGGTTAAGGGCTATTGGTAGTTTATTGTAGGCAAAGGGGTGTTTTTATTTTGGGCGGGCTTTTTTATTTTTATAGGGCTATTAGATAGGGTGTAATTGTTTTTATTTTTTATAATTTAATTTAGTGTTTTTTATTTTTCGTAATTTAGTGTTTATTATTTTTTGTAATTTTAGATTTTTTAAATTTTTCTCGTAGTGTTGTTTTTTTTTAAAATTTGTAATTTATATTTTATAATTGGTAGTATTGTTTTATTTGACTAGAATAGTAATGTTAGGTTATTTATAGTTTAATAACAAGTTTATTTTTATTTCACAGGTAAGTTTTTATTTATTTAAATATAGTTATATTGTAATTTTAATTTAAAGTTAGGGGGTGTTAGGTTTAGGGTTAATAGTTTAGTGTTTTGCGATATGGGGGGGCGGGTGGTTTAGGGGTTAATATGTTTATTTAGTTGTGTAGATGTTGGAGGCCGGATGTTTAGTGGTTAATAGGTTTATTTAGTTGAGGAGATGTGTGTCAGCCAAGTGGGTGGGTGGCAGATTAGGGGGTTAATAAGTTTAATATAGTGTTTGTGATGTGGGAGGGTGGCGGGTTTAGGGGTTAATAGGTAGTTTATGGGTGTTAGTGTACTTTGTAACATTTTAGTTATGAGTTTTGGGAAACATTTTTGTTACACAAAACTCATAACTGATGCTCATCTTCAGTTTAGGAGCTATATAGCCCAAATAAGAAATAACTAGAACAAATGGACTTGAATGGGGAGCACCTAAAATCCCCAATGGGATTAAATTATATAGTGCAGGCGTTTGAACAATCTCTTATTGGTACAAATCTTTATTCACTAGGTTTGGACAAATATTCATAGTTAAACTTAAAGAGTATCTTGCTAAATTCTCCCTGATTACATCAGAGCAGGATATTGTAAAGAGTATAAGGCTATTAGAAACTGCTACAACTAGCATAAATTGAGGTAATCTCAAATTAAAATTCTTAATTATTATTTCACACCCTACAGCAGAGCTTTCCAAACTTTTTATGTTGGTGAGTGACACACTTTTTAGACCTACATCATTTCACAACACAGTAATTCAGTTGTACTAGCAAACAGGAGGTTAAACTAACTTGTTTTAAGAGATAAGGACACATACATAAATTACATAATAACTAAATGTATTTACAAGTAACAGTTTAATAACACCCATAGCTACTTACTATTTTATTGGGATGTATGAGGTTGATGGGATGAACACAGTTTCTGAATATCTGGTGGAAAATTAGATAAAGACACTCACATTTCATCATCAAGCATTTTTAAGCTTCCATTTCCTATCCATATATCAAGAGCAGGAGCAGCAGTGCACTACTGGGAGCTAGCTGCAAAAAAAAAAAAACACTTTGACTTCTGACTTCAGCTCAGCGTTTTAGCTGCCGCCCTCAGAGCTCTGCGAGTCCGACTGACTACTTCCCGCGCTGTAAACACACTGCTATCCCACTCACTGACTACACATGCAGTCACCAAAGTGGCCAATGGGAATAGTTTCAGTTCCCACTGAGCTGCGCCAATAGGTTAAGATGATCTGTGACCCACTAGGTATCAATCACATGTCAACCATGTGATATGCGTAGCAGGCAGGCGGAAAGTCGGAAACCAAAAAAAATATAAATTAAAAAAAATGTGTGCTGAAGCAGTGACACACCTACACACTGCCCCTGACACACTAATGTGTCACAACACACAGTTTGGAAAGAACTGCCCTACAGAATATATAAACCGTCTAAAAATAAGCAACTTAGTGTTATAAAAGAATGGAATTTGCCGATATTGTTTATTGAATGTGGTATTGCCCTAAAATCAGGCAATATTGGAATAAAGTAACTGATGGCTAAACAAATATTTAGACAATAAAATACTTTTTACATGCTTTTAGGTCCTTGTTCTATATACGGGAAGGTGTAATATCGGAGAACAACCTCTGATAAATCTTACTACACTGGCTGTTAGGAATCAAATATTAAGAGAATGGAAATCTCCAAATATAACTAGCATGGCAGAATTAATTAGTACACTAAATCAACAGATGGCAATAGAAAAGCATGATATGAGACCAGTACCTGATTTACAGTTAAAGGGACAGTATACACTCATTTTCATATAACTGCATGTAATAGACACTACTATAAAGAATAAGATGCACAGATACTGATATAAAAATCCAGTATAAAACTGTTTAAAAACTTACTTCGAAGCTCTCAGTTCAGCGCTGTTGAAAAGGTAGCTGGAAAGCCAACTGCAAGTGGGAAATAAAACACTCCCCCCATCCCCCTTCTTTTACATATGAAAAGACCCTTTGCACAAACAGGAGTAAGCTGGAGAAGGCAGCTGACGGTATTCTCATAAAACTTTGGGGCTTGGTTAGGAGTCTGAAAATCAGAGCAATGTTATTTAAAAATAAGCAAAACTATATTTTTTTTAAAAAACAAAAAACTTTATGGGCTATATAAATAGATCTTCTACAAAACATTTATGCAAAGAAACAATGAGTGTATAATGTTCCTTTAAGAGCTTTTTTTGCGAAGTAGAAAAAAATCATTATAGCTTGACAGCCACCACTCCAGTTACAGTTTATAGACTCCTTTAGAAAGGCTGAAGAATTCATATTACTTGTATTAGAGAGTGGATAGATATAGATCGGATGGTCGTTCAGTAGATCATAAATGGTAGGATCCCAGTGAGAGAATAGACGTTGCCCCATGGTTAGAGATATTTTCCCTCCTTTTTTTTTTTTTTTTTTTTTTTTTGTCATAGTACAGGTCGTTGTAAGCTTTAAAGAGTATTATGCGGTGACTATCAAGTATGTGATGACAATTTATACTATACTTAAGATAAAAATGTTTATGGTATTGATCGAATTAAGTATGCACACCTTAATGGAGAAAATGGAAGGAAAGGTATCGGGAAGGTAGAGAAAGTGAAGATTTCTGTTATTTAGACAGTATTGTTATAGGCCCAAGATTTAATATATCTCATGTTTGCGTCTGATATTTATTGTATAGTCCCATATGAAAATAATCAGACGGAGCGGCTTCACCTGAATTATGTAATATTTTATTTTTTTACTGTTTTTGTTTTTATGTGCTTTTTGCTTTTTTGTTTATGATTCAAGGAGAATCACAAACAATAAAAAGAAAGAAAAAAAAGAAAAGAATTATATATTTAATATTTTTTTCTATGTGAAGAACATTGAAATGAAGAATTAGTTATCTTAACCCCTTAACGACCAGCGTCGTACCCTGTACGGTGCTGGTCATTTAGCCATTAAGCCCTTGCTGTCACAAGTAGGGCAGTGCAAAAATAACAGGGCAGAATATCACTAATGCAGAGAGAGACACTCTGTGTCCCTCTCTGCATTCTTTTTTGGTGGTTCCATATGTTGGTGGTGTGGAAGGGTGAGGTGGGTGGGTGGCCCATTGCTGGAGGATGGTGGGAGGGAGGGGGCAGGAGCGGGTGGGACCGATAAACTGCAGAAAATAATTTTCACAGCTAGAGGGAGGGAAGGAGGGTGAGAGAGGGAGGGAGAGATCCAGTACCTACAAAAAAATGTTGGGGGGGGGCTACAGAACATCACTTGGAGAGGGAAGTGGTAGGGTGATGAGGAGGTAAGGGAGACCTCTACACTACAAAAAAAAAACTTTTTTTATTAAATAATAAATGAAAAAATTGAAAAATATATATGAACTGGGTACTGGCAGACAGTTGTCAGTACCTAAGATGGCGGATACTAGTAAGAGGGGGGAGGGTAAGAGAGCTGTTAGGGGGGATCAGGGAGGTGGAAGGGTAAGGGGGTATCCTATACTGCAGATTTTAAAAAAAGCCTTAAAATGTAACATTAGCAGACTGTCTGCCAGTACTTAAGATGGTGGTGATTAGTGGGGGGTGAGGGAGGGAAGAGAGATTTTTAAGAGGGATCATGTAGTGATCAGGGGATGGGAGGTGTCAGGTGGGAGGGTAATCTCTACACTAAACTCAAACTTAACCTAACAAACTGCCTGATTAACCCCTTCACTGCTGGGAATTTCAGAAGTGCGGTGTTCAACTGCAATTAGCAGCATTCTAATTACCAAAAACAATGGCAAAACCATGTATGTCTGCTATTTCTGAACAAAGGGGATCCCAGAGAAGCTTTTACAATAATTTGTATCATAACTGCACAAGCAGTATGTAAATAATTTCAGTGAGAAACCGAAAGTTTGTGAAAACATTAATGTTTTTTTTTTTATTGGCGATGAAATGGTGGCATGGACTATACCATAATAGATCTAGATCAATACCTTCAGTTGTCTACATATATATATATATATATATATATATATATATATATATATATATATACTGTATATATATATATATATATATATATATATATATATATATATATATATATATATATATATATATATATATATAGATATATATACAGGGAGTGCAGAATTATTAGGCAAATGAGTATTTTGACCACATCATCCTCTTTATGCATGTTGTCTTACTCCAAGCTGTATAGGCTCGAAAGCCTACTACCAATTAAGCATATTAGGTGATGTGCATCTCTGTAATGAGAAGGGGTGTGGTCTAATGACATCAACACCCTATATCAGGTGTGCATAATTATTAGGCAACTTCCTTTCCTTTGGCAAAATGGGTCAAAAGAAGGACTTGACAGGCTCAGAAAAGTCAAAAATAGTGAGATATCTTGCAGAGGGATGCAGCACTCTTAAAATTGCAAAGCTTCTGAATCGTGATCATCGAACAATCAAGCGTTTCATTCAAAATAGTCAGCAGGGTCGCAAGAAGCGTGTGGAAAAACCAAGGCGCAAAATAACTGCCCATGAACTAAGAAAAGTCAAGCATGCAGCTGCCAAGATGCCACTTGCCACCAGTTTGGCCATATTTCAGAGCTGCAACATCACTGGAGTGCCCAAAAGCACAAGGTGTGCAATACTCAGAGACATGGCCAAGGTAAGAAAGGCTGAAAGACGACCACCACTGAACAAGACACACAAGCTGAAACGTCAAGACTGGGCCAAGAAATATCTCAAGACTGATTTTTCTAAGGTTTTATGGACTGATGAAATGAGAGTGAGTCTTGATGGGCCAGATGGATGGGCCCGTGGCTGGATTGGTAAAGGGCAGAGAGCTCCAGTCCGACTCAGACGCCAGCAAGGTGGAGGTGGAGTACTGGTTTGGGCTGGTATCATCAAAGATGAGCTTGTGGGGCCTTTTCGGGTTGAGGATGGAGTCAAGCTCAACTCCCAGTCCTACTGCCAGTTTCTGGAAGACACCTTCTTCAAGCAGTGGTACAGGAAGAAGTCTGCATCCTTCAAGAAAAACATGATTTTCATGCAGGACAATGCTCCATCACACGCGTCCAAGTACTACACAGCGTGGCTGGCAAGAAAGGGTATAAAAGAAGAAAATCTAATGACATGGCCTCCTTGTTCACCTGATCTGAACCCCATTGAGAACCTGTGGTCCATCATCAAATGTGAGATTTACAAGGAGGGAAAACAGTACACCTCTCTGAACAGTGTCTGGGAGGCTGTGGTTGCTGCTGCACGCAATGTTGATGGTGAACAGATCAAAACACTGACAGAATCCATGGATGGCAGGCTTTTGAGTGTCCTTGCAAAGAAAGGTGGCTATATTGGTCACTGATTTGTTTTTGTTTTGTTTCTGAATGTCAGAAATGTATATTTGTGAATGTTGAGATGTTATATTGGTTTCACTGGTAAAAATAAATAATTGAAATGGGTATATATTTGTTTTTGTTAAGTTGCCTAATAATTATGCACAGTAATAGTCACCTGCACACACAGATATCCCCCTAAAATAGCTAAAACTAAAAACAAACTAAAAACTACTTCCAAAAATATTCAGCTTTGATATTAATGAGTTTTTTGGGTTCATTGAGAACATGGTTGTTGTTCAATAATAAAATGAATCCTCAAAAATACAACTTGCCTAATAATTCTGCACTCCCTGTATATATATATATATAAAGGCTCTTTCTGTTTAAATGGAGTGATAGCAAATATGCTTAAAATGCTTTGGTCTTTTTAGTAAGTTTTTTTCTTAAATTCCCGGTCCTTAAGGGGATAAGACGTAGTAGTTAATAAAAGTAATTATGTAGTTAATAAAATGTAAAGAAAATATTAATAATGACAATAAAAATTATTAATAATAATTGTAGTTACTGTATGTGTATATATATATATATATTTATTTAGAATTTTCAGAATAAACACATATTGTGTATTTCTGTGCCTTAGTGTGTGTTAGTATAGTCCTGTTTAACACTATTCTGGGTGTATGTTAGATAAGGTGATTTTATAACCATATAACTTAAATTATACTTTTATTTTTTCCTGTCTCTATATATTTAACTTTCTGCTGTCTCTTTTTCTTGGCTTTCACTCTGTTTTCTCTTTTTGTTTGATTCTTATCATTACATTCCAGTTCTAATTTTTATTATTGCACACACTAAGAGAAACACTCTTAAAACACATTATGCTTGTATTCACTGTATTTCGATCATACATAGATTTAATTATGTTATTTTATATGTGGTCTTTCAGCGCTCCATTGCTGGTCTCTGCCATACCCTGATTTATTCAAAGTTCTGCAAAGCACTGTTGTGGTATCTGCTTTAGGACTCCTAGTCCAAATCCTGAGGTGAGGTTACTCCTGTTTTCTATTATATTTATTTTCTTTTTATCCCTTTTCTATGATTCTTTCTCATAAGAGATCAACCTTCTATTACGTCCTTATGTTAACTAGCATAACCTTAATAATAACACACAACACCACGTATGGGAGAAAGACCGGTCACAGTCGCATTTATTAAAACAAACACCTTAATCACGGCTAATATGCCAATATTAGGAAACTCTTTAATGAATACATTAGAACTTGTATCAAGTTCATTAACTAGTGGCGGCATCTATTTACTAACCTAACCCCTACTGCCATTCGATGTCTGCAGTGCGGCCCTGGATTTAAAGGGGTAGATCACCTAAACCTACTTACGCCAGGAGTACTAGTCCCTACCAATTAGCACCTTATTGCCCCCACATCTTCTTCCAGGGATGGGTGGGTGGGGAAAGCTCCCTTGAAGTCTGGATGCACGAACAAAGAGGCCAGATTCCACTGCAACAAGAACCTATAAAGGTAAGCAGAAACACCCGTACCCACACTTGCAACAATGTAACAAACCTAGAAAACGCCAGACTTCAAGTAAATTATCCCTTAATTTTGTTACAGGCCCACTAGAGGGCCCTTCACTGCCATAAGAGATAAACCTCCTATTAGGTCCTTATGTTAACTAGCATAACCTTAATAATAACACACAACACCATTCTTGGGAGAAAGACCAGTCATGGTCTTGTTTATGAAAACAATAAACACCTTAATTACGGCTAATATGCAAATATTAGGCAACACTTTAATGAATACATTAGAACTTGTATCAAGTTAATTAGCTAGTGGCGGCATCTATCTACTAACCTAACCCCTACTGCCATTCAATGTCTGCAGTGTGGCACGGATTGCTTGCGTTTTAAATGGCAGAGAGAGTGAGTTGTAATTATTAGAGCTGTTTGGCCTACGATTCGTACGGGGGAGTAACTCCTAGGTCAGCACCTAGCAGGGGTCACCTCCCCCATCCTAGGGCATCACTCTTTTTTCTCTCCCTGCCCGCTCCCAGGGCCCTGACTGACCGCAACAAGAGGAAAGGACAAACTACTCTTGCCGCCACATTAACCAACTAGGCTCCAGTGAAATACAATTTATATATATATATATATATATATATATATATATATATATATATATATATATATATATATATAACATCTAACAACACACAAGACAATAACTTAAAACAGGATTCTGTAGGAATCTTTTTTTTTTTTATAACTGTTATAAGACAGTAAGTGGAAGCGCTGATATGAAAAAGTATATATTATGTCAATCCATGTCCAGCAAACTTTCGTGCAGCCCAGTATGGTCATCAATTTTCCATGCTCACTAAAACACAGTATAACATATTGTTAGTTTTGCATGCAAAGTGAGGTGTTTATCAAAAGGCCGTTACTAAATAGTAAAAGGAATACATACTGCATGGGGAATAACAGTTAGTAGAAAGGTGAGAACATGAAGCGCTTGGAACTAATTTTGCACATTTATATATATATATATGTTGATCAAGACAACAAGCACCAAGAGAACATCTAAGTAAACAGATATATATACACAATATGGGCCAGTTATCTAAGAAAAAAATAATGAAAAAAGAGCGCCCAAACGCATCTAAGTGCAGACAGTCTGTACAATTTTTATTACACAATAAACATATATCTCACATAAGAAACACACTCACAATTTAAAAGATTAAAACAAACGATGTATAATGTCACCCAGTGGGTTCTCCTTTCCTTCCGCTCCGATAGCGTTGCCTGTGACATCAGTAACAATGCTATCTGTGGGTGTGTTGAGTTCTGACCAATCCGGTGGCAACTTCCGTAAGTCACTTCTCCGCTATTGGTTAGTTTGTGCTGGTTGTAGTAATCCTTCTCCCAATAGAGCGATATGTCTCTTTCACACCGGGAAAGATTATGCTAGACCATACAATGGCATGCTATCACATAATACATAGAATCCTCAGCCCGCTAAGTGTAATCCAAACATAAGATATACACAACAAATGCGGCCTCACTGGATATGTATAAATAAAACTGTTAAGAGCAATATTAGTGCCCCCTCACTCATGCTCTTAATAGTTTTATTTATACATATCCAGTGAGGCCGCATTTGTTGTATGTATATATATATATACATATATATATATATATATAAGCAAATTGTGGTCACCAAGCACTCTCGTTATACATATAATGCCTAGGTGCAGTGCATAGAAATAATATAAACAGAAGCAGAGACCGCACTCATAGGTCTTATATTTCACCACTGATGTGGACTTTATTCAATCTGTAACGTTTCGGGGTTTCCCCCTTTGTCAAACATAACAAATAACATAGTGCAAGTCCTTTATATACATACATAAAACCCCTCTTACCCCAGGTGCAAACCATCCAGCTCTGCCTACGGCGGGCTTCCGGCAGCGTTCACTCCGCGCAACTGCGCATGCGCGAGGCAGCACTACGGAACCCCCAGCAGGCCAACTGAAACAAAAAGCGAAATAAAAATTACCGTAACTTAGCAACGGTAATGCTTAGACAAATATAATGGAACAGCGCTGTAAGGATGACCTCTACATAATACAGAGACACCCCATTTCTATTCTTAACATCTCCTCATCAGTAATTTCCACATTAGATATCAACATAACAAATATATGTATAACATAACATTATCGTTAAACATTGGCATTTTAGCCAGTTATCAGAGGAGGAGGTGGGGGGCTGGGTATTGACAGCAATATACTGGCCAGTATTTAATCTGTATAGAGAGACTTTTAAATAAACTCAACATTATCATAATTGGAACAAATATAATTCAGATTGAAAACATGAAGCTAATTCTATTTACAGAATATATAACAGTATTGGAGTAGTCATGTTACTAGATGTGTGGACCTATCAGAATCTAGTATCAATAGACTCCCTTCCTTATCCAGATGTTAATTCACATATTGTTATTAGACATCATTATCACTTTACAGGAAACAGTGTAAATCGAAATTGGTATTCAATCCTTTTGGAGTTAAAGTGTCCAGTGTGTGAATCCATCTGGACTCCTTTCGTAGCAGTAACTTGCCTCTGTCATCACCCCTGGGCAAGGGGGGGACGTGGTCAATGATCACATATCTCAGGTCCTTGACCGTATGTCCATGTTTGGCAAAATGCCTGGCCACTGGCTGTTCCGAGTCTCCATTTTTTATTGCTGTTCTAATGGCCGCCCTGTGATTCGCCATTCGTGTACGCAAATCATCTGTGGTTTTTCCAACGTAAAATCTGCCACAAATACAATGTAACAGATATACGATGAAGACTGTTGTACAGGTCACACGGTGTTTAATTTTGAATCTCTTGTTAGTCCATGGATGTGTGAATTCACTGCACTGTATTAGTGCACTGCATGTTGTGCAGCCCAAGCATTTAAAACATCCAATTTTCTTGCCCTGTCTTAGCCATGTAGAGCTCGTATAGGCCTGAGTCATATCTGGACGCATTAAAATATCCCTTAGAGATTTGCCCCTCCGGTAGCTGATCATTGGGGGTCTAGTTTCTTGCAGAGGTAACGTTTTATCACTTGATATGAACATTGGAAAATCATATCAAGTGATAAAACGTTACCTCTGCAAGAAACTAGACCCCCAATGATCAGCTACCGGAGGGGCAAATCTCTAAGGGATATTTTAATGCGTCCAGATATGACTCAGGCCTATACGAGCTCTACATGGCTAAGACAGGGCAAGAAAATTGGATGTTTTAAATGCTTGGGCTGCACAACATGCAGTGCACTAATACAGTGCAGTGAATTCACACATCCATGGACTAACAAGAGATTCAAAATTAAACACCGTGTGACCTGTACAACAGTCTTCATCGTATATCTGTTACATTGTATTTGTGGCAGATTTTACGTTGGAAAAACCACAGATGATTTGCGTACACGAATGGCGAATCACAGGGCGGCCATTAGAACAGCAATAAAAAATGGAGACTCGGAACAGCCAGTGGCCAGGCATTTTGCCAAACATGGACATACGGTCAAGGACCTGAGATATGTGATCATTGACCACGTCCCCCCCTTGCCCAGGGGTGGTGACAGAGGCAAGTTACTGCTACGAAAGGAGTCCAGATGGATTCACACACTGGACACTTTAACTCCAAAAGGATTGAATACCAATTTCGATTTACACTGTTTCCTGTAAAGTGATAATGATGTCTAATAACAATATGTGAATTAACATCTGGATAAGGAAGGGAGTCTATTGATACTAGATTCTGATAGGTCCACACATCTAGTAACATGACTACTCCAATACTGTTATATATTCTGTAAATAGAATTAGCTTCATGTTTTCAATCTGAATTATATTTGTTCCAATTATGATAATGTTGAGTTTATTTAAAAGTCTCTCTATACAGATTAAATACTGGCCAGTATATTGCTGTCAATACCCAGCCCCCCACCTCCTCCTCTGATAACTGGCTAAAATGCCAATGTTTAACGATAATGTTATGTTATACATATATTTGTTATGTTGATATCTAATGTGGAAATTACTGATGAGGAGATGTTAAGAATAGAAATGGGGTGTCTCTGTATTATGTAGAGGTCATCCTTACAGCGCTGTTCCATTATATTTGTCTAAGCATTACCGTTGCTAAGTTACGGTAATTTTTATTTCGCTTTTTGTTTCAGTTGGCCTGCTGGGGGTTCCGTAGTGCTGCCTCGGGCATGCGCAGTTGCGCGGAGTGAACGCTGCCGGAAGCCCGCCGTAGGCAGAGCTGGATGGTTTGCACCTGGGGTAAGAGGGGTTTTATGTATGTATATAAAGGACTTGCACTATGTTATTTGTTATGTTTGACAAAGGGGGAAACCCCGAAACGTTACAGATTGAATAAAGTCCACATCAGTGGTGAAATATAAGACCTATGAGTGCGGTCTCTGCTTCTGTTTATATATATATATATATATATATATGTGGAGATTTGTTTACTATTATTCTATATCATACATATATTAACCACAAATCTCCTTGGCTTCTTGGCAATTGTCTGTTATTAACTGGCCAATATTGTGTAGATATATCTGTTTACTTAGATGTTCTCTTGATGCTCGTTGTCTTGATCAACATATATATATATATATATGTGCAAAATTAGTTCCAAGCGCTTCATTTTCTCACCTTTCTATCAACTGTTATTCTCCATGCAGTATGTATTCCTTTTACTATTTAGTAACGGCCTTTTGATAAACACCTCACTTTGCATGCAAAACTAACAATATGTTATACTGTGTTTCAGTGAACGTGGAAAATTGATGACCATACTGGGCTGCACGAAAGTTTGCTGGACATGGATTGACATAATATATACTTTTTCATATCAGCGCTTCCACTTACTGTCTTTGGTATAACTGTTAGGGTGTATCTACACAAACAGTATGTATTTATGTCATAGTGCTATCCTTGGTGAATTCGTAGTAATATGTAGTTTAGAAGCTGCAGCTCTTATAAAATCATCCCATTGGTCTATCTTTGGAGGGGGTGTGTCCCTGTTAACCAATGGGAGGACAGGCTGTTAGTTTTTATAGAGCACCTCACACATATTTTAAACAGGTAATGAGTAAGGCTACTTGCTGAAACGCGTCTACCTGCTTGTCTACAGATTGTAAGATAAGACTTTTGTACAGTTTTCTAACCCCGGGGTGTCTATCCCCCCCACGCAGTGTTTGTTCATGTATTTTTTCTGTTATTCACTAGTGCATTTTTTCACTCATATTGCGCTATTGCGCGACTTGTAATAAATTTACATTTTACTTGCAACGTACCCTTGTCTGTGCTGCTCTATTTCCTTCTATTACAGGAAAATGAGCACCCCATTGGTAAATATCTGTCAACATAGAATGCCCCCTCGAACTTCATACCCATCAGCCTAAATGTTGACGGATTGAAAGGAAGCAGCCTGAAAGCTGATTCTATATATAGCTTTGCCATCAAGGCTACCAATCCCTTATTCCTGTCAAGCATCAATGCATCGTTGAAGGACTGGTAATGTACTGAGCTTAACTCTGGGTCAATGGTGTCATTTACTGATGTCCCCTTTAGGTAAGATAAGTGGCGTATTAACCTAAACTTGCCAGCCCCCAAAGGGGACACTACCATGTCTGGGAATGGCCGTTCCCAAAAAGGTCCAGCCACCCTTCCCAATGCTACCTCCTTGCCCAATTTTTCCCTGACTACCAGGGGAAATTCTTATGCTGATTTCAGGTTACAGTGCACTATGGAACCCACCATATGACCATGTATTGGAATTCTAAATCCCTTCACCAACCCTGACCTGAGAAGCCCTGCCACCTCTAAATCCGGGTAGTGCGCCAGCCATGTCTTCATGGCCGCCAGCTTAAGGGCGTTGGCGCCCTTGTTGCCAGGACCCCCTCTGGAGTTTTGTTTCTCTGTTCCGGACTCTCTCTTTTTACTGCAATCAGCCCCTGGATGTGGCCCGCTGCAGTATCTGCAAATGTGACGAAAGGAGCAACTCCTCTGCCGCATTGCTTATCTTGGAACTTCCAGCATTCCCGGCCATGACATTTGGGACGTGTGGAGGGACGTGCTGTACCTTGTCTTTGCAAGGTAGGATTAACTGTAGCACCCTCCAAACCCAGCCTGGACCACAGGTGTAAATCCCAAAATGGAGTAGAGGGTTGCCCACCATTTTCCTGCGGAAGGCCATGTCATACTCTCGCCACACGCCCTCCTTGAACCTAGAATGCATATCATCTAGGGTATCTTCATATTTGAACATATTGTGCCCCTAAAACTGCCATTTATCCAAATAGCATGTCGCCAGCACCCTGAAGCACCGCTGCCATTCCTCATAGATCTCTGGCCGCTGTACTTTCTTTGGGCCCATCCCATCAGCTGCCTCAGGAGATAGTTCAAAGAGGTTCACATATCGCCCATCCTGAATCTTTTTCATGACTTTTGTTTTTAAAGGAATGTACTAAACATGAGTATGTATCCCCATGAGACACTACTTTCCACCTTACTACAAATGCCCCCTTGTCGGTCTGACCCCCACTACCGACCTGTGAAAAAGGAACCAACTCACTTCCTGTTGCAGGCATAGCCTTGCCCTTCACCTGCACCGTGACCAATTTTTTAATCATCTTAAACATTTATTTTTGACCCCTCCCCACTAAACCTCTCTGAGTCTGACTCACTAGAAGATGTACCTAACTCAACATGTGTAGACGTGCCAAGAAGGTACTCACCGCTAGACACCATCTCCTTATCCATGCAGTCTGCTGCTTTGATCTGTGGAAACAAAGCATTTTGGGGAGTACTCTGTGCAAAGGAAGGAGCCCCTGAAGGGCCCCCTAACCTATTTCCCCCTTGCCCTGCTGACATGCTCATCCCCAGTGCAGCAGCCACTGCCCTCATAATCATGTCCTTTTTCACACCACTCGATTGGCTAGACACCACAACCACGCTCTCCTGAGTCACTCCATAAGATGTGCTATGTTCCCACACTCTGTCTCCATTATCAGCTGTGCTAGTGCAGCCTCTTGCTAAACCCATCTGCTCTATCCTGCCCTCAGATATCCTCTAATTGCTCACATGTCCTGAGACATTTATGCCCCTTCGCTCAAACTCCTTTTTTCTGGTCACTTTGCAGCCTACAGTGCACCCCTCCCTGCCTTCAGGAGCACCCACCTCTGCCCGGAGCCTCCCCAACTTACATGGGACATCTCCAGGAGATGAGTGACTCCTACTCCTCCAACCTCACCTCATCCAGTTGCGACTGCGCTCCTCCCCACTTGATGACTCAGAGGGGGAGGTTGCGTGAGACGCATCACGTGAATGGGCGGAGCCAAGCACTGGGTGAGGCCTTACTAAGCCTGCAACAAGCCACCGACTGCACCCCGGACCTCCACGCCATCCCCATCTGCCACAGTAATGCCAGAGGCCATAGCAGCCATAACAGACTGGGCAATAGAAAGGACAGACACCAATTCCATGGGGGGCATTGCCTGCAGCTGTTGCCATGAGGACTCCACAGCAGCAGCTGTACCCACCGGTGTCTCTGCAGGACGAGTACTATGTGTTGGGGTAATGTGTGTTGGGGGCATGGAATTGGGCTCCCCTAACTGGGAACTTGATGAAACCTCTAGCAAACCTGGGGCATGTAGGTTTGAACCTTGGGGGTGATTCTGGACCACTACACTATCCTCTCTCTTCTTTAAGCCAAGCCCTCTCCTAACTGTGGGCTTAGAGTGAATGAGAAGCCTAGCCTTGGGCCTAGATTGTGGGGTAGGGGGTACCATGTCTTCCAGCTCTGATCCTCCACTTCCTCTTGCAGATCCCCGCATCCCCAGAATCCCCTGCACCACTTCACAGTAACCTTTCGGGGGGGGGGTACAGACTTCCTCTTTGATTACTCCATCTTATCCACAACTAGGAGAAACCTGACAAAAGCTCCCTTGAAGTCTGGATGCAGGAACAAAGAGTCTGGATCCACTGCAACAAGAACCTATAAAGGTAAGCAGAAACATCCGCCCCCACACTTGCAACAATATAACAAACCTAGAACACTCTAGACTTCAAGTCAGTTATCCCTTAATTTTGTTACAGTCCCACTAGAGGGCCCTCCACTGCCATAATACACCTACATCACCCCACAGGCAGCTTACCCTCATCACTCAGAGTGTGAAGCATTTTTATCACCCATTAAGCACTCTATAGCTTTAAAGGACTTCTATAAGAAAGGTGGACATATTGTAGTGCTTCAAGAGCCACACTTTATTACTGCTTCTTCCCCCGTCTTATCCAAATCTTATTTTCCATAACATTATTTTATCTCAAATGCAGTCAAGAAAAACAAAGTAGACATTATATTTATAAAACAAATCCCTTTTGAATTGCTGGCCCTGGATAGAGACACGGAAGGGAGATTAATGAAAGTAGTAGGTCTACACTTTTACACATTTGGTGAGATTGCCCTACCATTCAGCCATATTGGGATAGTGTGATCAGGGAGATGGAATGGGATGTGGGATTCCCTTTAGACTGCTCACCAAAAGTCTTTTTACTAAATGGTCCTCCAACCTGACCTTGTAAATGTAGATTGACTCTATTTAAAACAATTAATTATTGTGCAAAACAATTATTATCCCAGTTCCTGAAACAGCAGATATCTCCTACATATAATCAATGGATTAATCTAGTATAACACACAATCTCTCTAGAAGGATTAGCAAATAGTTTCAATGGTAAACACAACTTTTTCTCCCAAGTCGAGTATTTTGGGAAAGCAAATCAATTCCTGTCTATTAATAGCCCTTTTTATCCTTGTTTTTATTTTAGTTTGGGGTGAGAGTTTTATGTTTCATGATCTAGCTACTCATACCTTTGTATGTAAACTTACTTTGTTAATATGTTTACACACTTATTTCTTCATCTCTCTTTCTAAGGTTCTTATTTTCAAAAGAGAAACCTCACCTCTACCCTTCCTCTACACAAATGGGTGGGTTACCAGCAAGAATATATTTGTAAATTTCAGAAAATGGGAGATGTATTACTTATTTTTAGTATGGGAACACATGGTACTGTGACTGTTGCTGTGTAATCTTTTATCCTTCTATCTAATACCCCATGTATCTGTGCATTTTTTTTCTGTTTCTTATTATTTGAAAAAAACTTAAAACATTTGATATATATACAGTTTATATATCAAACTACTTAAAGGGACATAAAACCCCAAAAAATTATTTCATGATTCAGATAGAGAATACAATTTTAAACAACTTTCTAATGTACTTATTATCTAATTTGTTTTATTCTCTTGGTATCATTTGTTGAAGGAGCAGCAATGCATGAATGGTTTCTAACATGGGTGAGCAAATCACACTCAATATATATATATATATATATATATATATATATATATATGCAGCCACTAATCAACAGCTAGAACCTAGGTTCTCTGCTGCTCCTGAGCTTGCCTAGATAAACATTTCAGTTAAAGAAAAGGAGAATGAAGCAAATAAAATAATAGAGGTAAATTAGAAAGTTATTTAAAATTGTATTCTCTATCGGAATCATGAAAGAAAATTTTGAGGTTTCATGTCCCTTTAATGCATTTAAGACTTCAAGAGATTTTATTCCATGCTTCGGAATCCTAACTGGCCAGAAACTTCTTTTTAGGGAAGGTTTCATTTAAACCCCTTTTAAACATGAGACAATTTTGTGAGAAGAGCCCATGAAATTAATTGATAAATCCATTTGGCACTGGATTTTTATAAATTAAACTTCATTTTAAGAACTATGCTTATTCAATTCCAGAATTTCCTAATTAGTCAACTGCAATATTTTAATATTCTCAGAAACACATTTTTATATTAAAAGTTATTTAAAGATTTATAATAAATCACAAAGGCACACACAATCTCTTTTGAATGAAAAATATTTATACCTGTATATATTCAGCAGCTACAATATCTTTACTTTTTGCTGAGAATCT
Source organism: Bombina bombina (assembly GCF_027579735.1). Taxonomy (NCBI): domain Eukaryota; kingdom Metazoa; phylum Chordata; class Amphibia; order Anura; family Bombinatoridae; genus Bombina; species Bombina bombina. The sequence goes on along the minus strand of NC_069504.1, from coordinate 221,301,999 downwards.
CTCTTTGTTACTCTGAAACCAACCATTATTTTGCAGTATCCTTATCAAGCTATTGGTTTTCTGAGTTGAGGTTTCATTTTTCTGTTTTACATAATAATTATAACTATATCAACTGTAATGTGTGGGCTTTAACTTCTCCTTGATGTTAATACAAGTTAGATAAAACTTCCAATTAATATTTAAAAGGACACTTTACTATAAAATTGGTTTTCCCTTAATGTCTTCCCAATGATTTCTTTTGGTTACTGCAAAGTATAAAATGTATGAGGAATTGCTCCATTATATTTCTTTTTGTATGTGAAATAGCTTCTTTTTTTCCCTTTCTTTTTTTTATTGCTGATTGAAGCCTCAATCCATTGTTCTCAAGAGCATGCTCATATCAATGGTCTGGGCCTGCAGAAATTGCAAACCTCCTAATCTTATGTGCCCCTCTTATCTCTCTGTCTATACACAATGGCCAACACTTAAAGGGACAGTCAACACAAATTTGTTTGTTGTTTAAAAAGATAGATAATGTCTTTACTACTCATTCCCAAGCTTTGCACAAAAAACATGGTTATATTAACATACTTTATAACCTTTAAACCTCTAAATCTCTGTCTGCTTCCAAGTCCCTAAAGACAGCCCCATGGTCACATGCTTTTGTATTTGCTTTTCACATCAGGGGAAGCTAGTTAATAATCAGGGGGCAGTTAGAAGAAGCTTAGAAACAAGGTAATCACAGAGGTAAAAAGTGTATTAATATAACCATGTTTTCTGTGCAAAATTTGGGTATTGGTAATAAAGGGAT